>NC_135962.1:56115055-56302244 GCF_053455715.1 Rhinoraja longicauda
AAGACATAAACCGTCTGCCGGAAATAGCAGGGGACCGGGGGTCTAATGAGATGGAGGAACTGAGGGAAATCCAGGTTAGTCGGGAAGTGGTGTTAGGTAAATTAAATGGATTAAAAGGCAGATAAATCCCAGGGCCAGATAGGCTGCATCCCAGAGTGCTTCAGGAAGTAGCCTCAGAAATAGTGGATGCATTAGTGATAATTTTTCAAAACTCTTTAGATTCTGGAGGAGTTCCTGAGGACTGGAGGGTAGCTAATGTAACCCCACTTTTTAAAAAGGGAGGGAGAGAGAAAACAGGGAATTATAGACCAGTTAGCCTAACATCGTAGTGGGGAAAATGCTAGAGTCAGTTATTAAAGATGTGATAGCATCACATTTGGAAAGTGGTGAAATCATCGGACAAAGTCAGCATGGATTTACCAAAGGCAAATCATGTCTGACGAATCTTATAGAGTTTTTCGAGGATGTAACTAGTAGAGTGGATAAGGAGAGAACCAGTCGATGTGTTATATCTGGACTTTCAGAAGGCCTTCGACAAGGTCCCACATAGGAGATTGGTGTACAAACTTAAAGCACACGGTATTGAGGGTTCAGTGTTGAGGTGGATAGAAAATTGGTTGGCGGACAGGAAGCAAAGTGTAGGAATAAACGGGGTCCTTTTCGGAATGGCAGGCAGTGACTAGTGGGGTACCGCAAGGCTCAGTGCTGGGACCCCAGTTATTTACAGTGTATATTAATGATTTGGATGAGGGAATTGAATGCAACATCTCTAAGTTTGCGGATGACACGAAGCTGGGTGGCAGTGTTAGCTGCGAGGAGGATGCTAGGAGGCTGCAGAGTGACTTGGATAGATTAGGCGAGTGGGCAAATGCATGGCAGATGCAATATAATGTGGAAAAATGTGAGGTTATCCACTTTGGCGGCAAGAACAGGAAAGCAGAGTATTACCTGAATGGTGACCGATTGGGAGAAGGGGAGATGCAACGTGACCTGGGTGTCATGGTGCACCAGTCATTGAAAGTAAGCATGCAGGTGCAGCAGGCAGTGAAGAAAACGAATGGTATGTTGGCATTCATAGCAAGAGGATTTGAGTTTAGGAGCAGGGAGGTTCTGCTGCAGTTGTACAGGGCCTTGGTGAGACCGCACCTGGAGTATTGTGTGCAGTTTTGGTCTCCTACCCTGAGAAAGACGTTCTTGCCTTAGAGGGAGTACAGAGAAGGTTCACCAGATTGATCCCTGGAATGGCGGGACTTTCATATGAGGAAAGACTGGATAGACTGGGCTTGTACTCGCTGGAATTTAGAAGACTGAGGGGGGATCTTATAGAAACATATAAAATTCTAAAGGGGTTGGAGAGGCTAGATGCGGGAAGATTGTTCCCGATGTTGGGGGAGTCCAGAACCAGGGGTCACAGTTTAAGGATAAGGGGAAGTCTTTTAGGACCGAGATGAGAAAACATTTCTTCACACAGAGAGTGGTGAGTCTGTGGAATTCTCTGCCACAGAAGGTAGTTGAGGCTAGTTCATTGGCTATATTTAAGAGGGAGTTAGATGTGGCCCTTTTTGCTAAAGGGATCAGGGGGTATGGAGAGAAGGCAGGTACAGGCTACTGAGCTGGATGATCAGCCATGATCATATTGAATGGCGGAGCAGGCTCGAAGGGCCGAATGGCCTACTCCTGCACCTATTTTCTATGTTTCTATGTTTCTATGTTTTCTATGTCCGGGTCTACAATGTCCGGGCCTACAGTGTCCAGGCCTACACTGTCCGGGCCTACACTGTCCGGGCCTACAGTGTCCGGGCCTACACTGTCCTGGCCTACACTGTCCGGGCCTACACTGTCCGGGCCTACACTGTCCGGGCCTACACTGTCCGGGCCTACACTGTCCGGGCCTACACTGTCCGGGCCTACAGTGTCTGGGCCTACACTGTCCAGGCCTATAGTGTGCGGGCTTACACTGTCCGGCCTACAACGTCTGGGCCTACACTCTCCGGGCCTACACTGTCCGGGCCTACACTGTCCGGGCCTACAGTGTGCGGGCTTACAGCGTCCGGGCCTACAGCGCCCACTGGGCCTAATACGGGACAAGGGCGGTCCCGTACGGGACAGACCAATTTAGCCCAAAATACTGGATGTCCCGGCTAATACGGGACAGTTGGCAACCCTATCACATGCCCTGAATCTATCGAACGGTGTACGTGACATTTTCCATTTCGCACATTAACATTCCGTATCCGGTGAAAGGGATTGCTAATCACTGCTGAGTTGGCATGGCGGCAGGTTTGTGCTTTAGGATCATAGCTCGCAATCTAATGAGTAGAGGCTGTGCAAACTCATTTCATGCCTTGGTGCCTCAGAAGCATTTCATATCTTGGTGCGTGGAGCT
Source organism: Rhinoraja longicauda (assembly GCF_053455715.1). Lineage (NCBI taxonomy): Eukaryota > Metazoa > Chordata > Chondrichthyes > Rajiformes > Arhynchobatidae > Rhinoraja > Rhinoraja longicauda. The sequence continues at coordinate 56,117,442 of NC_135962.1, forward strand.
GCAGCAACACGCCAGCAGTTTGACCTTCTTCAGCATAAAGCCACCGCCACTTCATCAGCAGCTCATCCATCACCCAAGGCACGGTGGCGCAGCGGTAGAGTTGCTGCCTTCCATCCCGACTATGGGTGCTGTCTGTACAGAGTTTGTACGCTCTCCCCGTGACCCGCGTGGGTTTTCTCCGGGTGCTCCGGTTCCCTCCCACACTCCAAAGACGTACAGGTTTGTTAGGTTAATTGGCCTCTGTAGCATTTTGAATTGTCCCTCGATTGTGTAGGATAGTGTTAGTGTGCGGGGATCGCTGGTCGGTGCAGACATGGTGGTTCGAAGGGTCTGAATTAAACTAAACAAAACCATGACTTCGCCGGAAGAAGTCCCACTCTAGTCTGCATGTGACGATAAACTGAACAAACCTAAACTAAACTAGTTCCTTCCTACACATTTCGACTGAACTAAACTGAACTAAACTCAACTAAATTAAACTAAACTAAACCGAACCAAACCAAACTGTCTCGACCCCGAAACCGTCACCCATTCCTTCTCTCCAGAGATGCTGCCTGCCCGCTGAGTTACTCCAGCATTCTGTGTCTGGCTTCGGTTTAAACCAGCATCTGCAGTTCCTTCTTAAACAAACCAAACTAACTCCCCTCCCATTCCAGATCAGATCATATATCAGATACTTGATAGAGCCTTAACCAACCCGATCTCCCGTGGCTGAGCACTTCAACTCCCCTCCATTCCCAGTCTGACCTTTCTGTCATGGGCCTCCTCCAGTGCCATAGTGAGGCCACCGGAAATTGGAGGACAGCACCTCTATTTCGCCTGGGCAGTTTGCAGCCCAGTGGTATGAACATCGACTTCTCCAACTTTAGATAGTTCCTCTGTCCCTCTCTTCCCTCTCTCCTTCCCAGATCTCCCTCTATCTTCCTGTCTCCACCTATATCCTCCCTTTGTCCCGCCCCCCTGACATCAGTCTGAAGAAGGGTCTCGACCCGAAACGTCACCCATTCCTTCTCTCCCGAGATGCTGCCTGACCTGCTGAGTTACTCCAGCATTTTGTGAATAAATACCTTCGATTTGTACCAGCATCTCAGTTATTTTCTTAAACTAAATGTGTAAACTAAATCAGTCTGAAGAAGGGTCTCGACCCAAACGTCACCCATTCCTTCCCTCCAGAGATGCTGCATGTCCCGCTGAGTTACTCCAGCATTTTGTGTCTATGTTCGGGTGAAACCAGCATCTGCAGTTCCTTCCTGAACACAGGCTAATAAACACTATAACCTGCAAAATAAACTCTCCAAAATACCTATGACAATAAAAACGCTCATGACTCTTGAGTTTCTCAGCTGGAAGTATCTATACACTAAAACTCTTGTTTGTTTGTTTGTTTGTTACCTGAACTACAGCCTAAACACGGTACACGATAGCGCGACAATTGTAGGCCCACCTTACTCACCGTCGTCCTTTGGTGCTTAATGAAGAAGTTTCATTGAAACCGGTGTTATATTTTAAAAGTTATTCACAATTTTAAAGTTTAAATCTATCTAGGAGGGAGGGAGGGGGGAGGGGTTGGAGGGAGGAGGGAGGAGGGAGGGAGGATAAGGGGGGTTGAGGGGGATGGAGTGGGGGGGAGGGGCATGGGGGAGGAGGGAGGGAGGAGGGGGTGCTGCACCAATGCAGGAGAGGTTTGGGCCCTACGGACCACTTGTCTATAGTAATTTAAATAAATCCCACTCCTCTGTAAGGCTTGTCATTCCTGACAGACGGACCAGGTCAAAGGTGTCTATAAAGCATTGCTATGTTTTCAAACTGTACGTTATTAAATCAATCCTGAGTTTTGCAGCCACAGTATCTAGGGTCCTTCCGCTGCTGCTGACTGGGGGGGTGCAAGGTCTGGTGGAGACGCCCCCTCAAAATAAGGGATTCTGTGTAAATTTCTGTGTGAATTTGGAAATGAATATCTGTATTGAATGTGTAACCTCTGGAAATGTCGGATGGGGTTGGTGAAAAGAAGATGTTTTGTAATATTTATTACTTGAATAAAGTATTTTTTGATATATATTTTTTTAAATCCTGGGTTTGCAGGATAAATATGAAGTAGGAATGGTTTCCGAGTTCTCTGCCACAGAAGGTAAGTTGAGGGCCAGTTCATTGGCTATATTTAAGAGGGAGTTAGATGGGGCCCTTGTGGCTAAAGGATCAGGGGGTATGGAGAGAAGGCAGGTACGGATACTGAGTTGGATGATCAGCCATGATCATATTGAAAGGCGGTGCAGGCTCGAAGGGCCGAATGGCCTACTCCTGCACCTATTTTCTATGTTTCTATGTTGGTGGCTGCGTCAGCGATTTAGACCTAGGAATAGATACAGCTATAATCTAGGAGTGAATAATTGGCATACTTTATGGCAGTCTTTAAATAGTACTCATTTATATTCATAGACATAATGGTTCCTCAAAAATCCATCGACATTACTTGGTAGTCTCCTCAGCAAACACATCAGAAGGAATATTTCAATTATACATACTTCATTAGCAATGAAGTGGTTCAGAAGGTCTAGACGATGTGACCATGTAAATATATATATTCCTCCCTTCTCTTCTACTGACCCTAGTGACACAACGTGGAAACAGGCCCTTCGGCCCAACAATGTCCAGCTACCCTAGTCCATCTGCCCGCGTTTGCTCCATATCCCTCCAAACCTGTCCTATCCATGTACCTGTCTCACTGTTTTCTTAAACGATGGATAGTCCCAGCCTCAACTACCTCCTCTGGCGGCTCGCTCCACACACCCACCGACTTACGATGTTCCTCGACTTACGATGTCCCTCGACATACGTTGCCTCTCGACTTACAATGCCTCGACTTACGATGCCCCTCGACTTATGATGCTTCTCGACATACGATGCCTTGACTTACGATGTGTGAAAAAGTCACCCTCAGATTCCTATTAAATCTTTTCCCCCTTCACCTTAAACCTCTTGTCCTCTGGTCCTCGATTCCCCTACTCTGGGCAAGAGACTCTGTGCATCTACCCGATCTATTCCTCTCCTGATGTTGTACACCTCTATAAGATGTCCCCTCATCCTCCTGCGCTCCAAGGAATAGAGACCCAGCCTACTCAACCTCTCCTGTAGCTCACACCCTCTAGTCCTGGCAACATCCTCGTAAATCTTCCTCCGTACCTTTCCCAGCTTGACAACACCTTTACTATAACAGGGTAAGGTGGGAAGACCCTGCAAAGATTAGCCACCTGTACAGGCAAATGATAATGCCATGCCAGTTAGTATGGTTCCGTGACTCTTCACGATGATGTACCACGCTGTTGGGCAAAAGCCAATCCAGTTCTTTGGGTTATGAGAAAAGATGCATGGAGACATTATCTTTAGATGTCACCCACTGGATATCACACTTCAAGCAATAAATAACTCATCATTTATTTTTGCCCAGAGTAGGGGAATCGAGAACCAGAGGACATAGGTTTAAGGTGAGGGGGAGGGGGGGGGGGGGAGATTTAATATGTTCCTGAGGGGTATATTGAACTTATTTACACAAAGGGTGGTGGGTGTATGGAACAAATTGCCGGAGGAGGTAGAGTACTATCATAACGCTTAATGTACGGAACGAGCTGCCGGAGGAGGTAGTTGAGCCAGGTACTATCATAACGTTTAAGAGACATTTGGACAGGTATCTGGATAGGATGGGTTTAGAGGGTTATGAGCCAAATGCGGGCAGGTGGGACTAGTGCAGATGGGGCATTCAGGACAATTTGGACCAAAGGCCATATTTCGGGCTGTATGACACAAGGCCTCTAGGTATCCTGAGCACCCAGAGGAAACCCACATGCTCACAGGAGAGCATGCAAACTACACACAGACATACAATATAAAGGAGGATAGCAAAAGTTTTTTTAGGTACGTGAAGAGGAAAAAAATAGTCAAGGCAAATGTGGGTCCCTTGAAGACAGAAGCAGGGGAATTTATTATGGGGAACAAAGAAATGGCAGACGAGTTAAACCGTTACTTTGGATCTGTCTTCACTGAGGAAGATACACACAATCTCCCAAATGTTCTAGGGGCCGAAGAACCTAGGGTGATGGAGGAACTGAAGGAAATCCACATTAGGCAGGAAATGGTTTTGGGTAGACTGATGGGACTGAAGGCTGATAAATCCCCAGGGCCTGATGGTCTGCATCCCAGAGTACTTAAGGAGGTGGCTCTAGAAATAGTGGAAGCATTGGAGATCATTTTTCAATGTTCTATAGATTCAGGATCAGTTCCTGTGGATTGGAGGATAGCAAATGTTATCCCACTTTTTAAGAAAGGAGGGAGAGAGAAAACGGGTAATTATAGACCAGTTAGTCTGACATCAGTGGTGGGGAAGATGCTGGAGTCAATTATAAAAGACGAAATTGCTGAGCATTTGGATAGCAGTAACGGGATCATTCCGAGTCAGCATGGATTTACGAAGGGGAAATCATGCTTGACAAATCTACTGGAATTTTTTGAGGATGTAACTAGGAAAATTGACAAGGGAGAGTCAGTGGGTGTGGTGTACCTCGACTTTCAGAAAGCCTTCGACAAGGTCCCACATAGGAGATTAGTGGGCAAAATTAGGGCACATGGTATTGGGGGTAGGGTACTGACATGGATAGAAAATTGGTACGTGGCGGCGCCTAACGGCAGCGGCTGACTAGCAGTCTGTCCGTCTTTTTTTTCCCTTTTTTTTGTTGTGTGTCGGTGTTGGGATGGTTTTTATATATATTTTTTGGTTGTGTATGTGTGGGAGGGGGTGGTGGTGTGGGTGGGTGGGTGTGGGGGGGGGGGGGAACTTTTCTCTTCCTCACGGCGCGGGGTGCGGCTCGGCTGCGGGGCCTAACATCGCCCGCTGCGGCTCGGCTGCGGGGCCTAACATCGCCCGCTGCGGCTCGGCCGCTGGACTTTACATCCCGGTGCGGCTTGGCCGCTGGACTTTTACATCTCGGTGCGGCTTGGCCGCTGGACTTAACAGTGCCCGGTGCAGCTCGGCTGCGGGGCTTAACATCGCCCGGTGCAGCTCGGCTGCGGGGCTTAACATCGCCCGGTGCAGCTCGGCTGCGGGGCTTAACATCGCCCAGTGCAGCTCGGCTGCGGGGCTTAACATCTCCCGGTGCAGCTCGGCTGCGGGACTTTTCACCGCTGGTGCGACTCGGCCGCGGGACTTAGCTGCGCAAGGCTTGGTCGCGGGCCTTTCATCGCCCGGTTCGGCCGCGGGACGTTTCAGCGCCCGGTGCGGGGACTGTGCGGGTCGGTCGGGGACGAGCTGTCTGTCCGTGGGCGTGGGGAAGAGAGTGGAAGTTTTGTTGCCTCCATCACAGTGAGGGGGTGTTTGGAGTCACTGTGATGGACGTTTGTGTTGGGGCTATGTGTCTTGTGTTCTCTTTTTTTTTTTTTTTTTTTCTTCTTTTTTCTATGACTGCTATGTAGTTTCGTTCGGTACTTCGGTACCGAACGACAAATAAAGCTCTGTTATACCTGTTATACCTGGTTGACAGACAGAAAGCAAAGAGTGGGGATAAATGGGTCCCTTTCGGAATGGCAGGCAGTGACCAGTGGGGTACCGCAAGGTTCGGTGCTGGGACCCCAGCTATTTACGATATACATTAATGACTTAGACGAAGGGATTAAAAGTACCATTAGCAAATTTGCAGATGATACTAAGTTGGGGGGGTAGTGTGAATTGTGAGGAAGATGCAATAAGGCTGCAGGGTGACTTGGACAGGTTGTGTGAGTGGGCGGATACATGGCAGATGCAGTTTAATGTAGATAAGTGTGAGGTTATTCACTTTGGAAGTAAGAATAGAAAGGCAGATTATTATCTGAATGGTGTCAAGTTAGGAGGAGGGGGAGTTCAACGAGATCTGGGTGTCCTAGTGCATCAGTCAATGAAAGGAAGCATGCAGGTACAGCAGGCAGTGAAGAAAGCCAATGGAATGTTGGCCTTCGTAACAAGAGGAGTTGAGTATAGGAGCAAAGAGGTCCTTCTACAGTTGTACCGGGCCCTGGTGAGACCGCACCTGGAGTACTGTGTGCAGTTTTGGTCTCCAAATTTGAGGAAGGATATTCTTGCTATGGAGGGCGTGCAGCGTAGGTTCACAAGGTTAATTCCCGGAATGGCGGGGCTGTCGTATGTTGAAAGGCTGGAGCGATTGGGCTTGTATACACTGGAATTTAGAAGGATGAGGGGGGATCTTATTGAAACATATAAGATAATTAGGGGATTGGACACATTAGAGGCAGATAACATGTTCCCAATGTTGGGGGAGTCCAGAACAAGGGGCCACAGTTTAAGAATAAGGGGTAGGCCATTTAGAACGGAGATGAGGAAGAACTTTTTCAGTCAGAGGGTGGTGAAGGTGTGGAATTCTCTGCCTCAGAAGGCAGTGGAGGCCAGTTCGTTGGATGCTTTCAAGAGAGAGCTGGATAGAGCTCTTAAGGATAGCGGAGTGAGGGGGTATGGGGAGAAGGCAGGAACGGGGTACTGATTGAGAGTGATCAGCCATGATCGCATTGAATGGCGGTGCTGGCTCGAAGGGCTGAATGGCCTACTCCTGCACCTATTGTCTATTGTCTATTGTCTATTGACACACAACCTAAGCAGTAGCATCTTAACGTTTAAAAGACGTTCGTACATGTACATGGATTGGAGAGGTTCAAGAGAGATACTAGACCAGGTGGACCCGTTGGGCCCAAACCTCTCCTGCATTGGTGCAGCACCCTCTCCTCTCCCCCTCCCTCCCCCCTCCCCCTCCGCCCCCCCCCTCCCTCCCTCCAACCTCCATCCCTCCCTCCCCCTCCTTCCCTAGGAGATAGATTTACATTTTTAAATGTGAATAACATTAAAAATATAACACCGATTTCAATGAAACTTCTTCCATTAGCACCAAAGGGACTACGGTGAGTAAGGTGGGCCTACAATTGTTGCGCTATCGTGTACCATTTTGGCTGTAGTTCAGGAACAAACAACCAAACAAACGAGTTTTAGTATATAGATGGTCCAAACATGGGCAGTGGGACAAGTGTGGATGGGGCATGCTGGTTAGCGTGGGCAAGTTGGGCCGAAGGGCCTGCTTCCATGCAGTAATTTACTTTAGTTTAGAAATACAGTGCGGAAACAGGCCCTTCGGCCCACCGAGTCCGCACCGACCGGCGATCCCCGCACATTAACACTGCCCTCCTACACACACAGGGGACAATTTACACTTATGCCAAGCCAATAAACCTACAAACCTGTACTGTACGTCTTTGGAGTGTGGGAGGAAACCGAAGATCTCGGAGAAAACCCACGCAGGTCACGGGGAGAACGTACAAACTCCGTACAGACGGGATGGAACCCGAGTCTCTGGCGCTGCAAGCGCTATAAGGCAGCAACTCTACCGCTGCGTCACCGTGCCCAGTATGACTCAGTATTTCCTCAGTATGACTCCATGACTCTCCAATAAAGGTTGGGCCAACATTTCCAAGCAGTGTAATAGAAACATAGAAACGTAGAAAATAGGTGCAGGAGGAAGCCACCATTTGAGCCAGCACACCGCCATTCATTGTGATCACGGCTGATCATCCACAATCAGTAACCCGTGCCTGCCTTCTCCCCATATCCCCTTGATTCTGCTAGCCCCTAGAGCTCTATCAAACTCTCTCTTAAATCCATCCAGTGAATTGGCCGCCACTGCCCTCTGTGGCAGAGAATTACACAAATTCACAACTACTCTGGGTGATAAAAGTTTCTTCTCACCTCAGTTTTAAATGGGGCCCTCCCCCTTTATTCTTCTCACCCCAGTTTTAAACGCCCCCCCCCTTTATTCTTCTCACCCCAGTTTTAAACGCCCCCCCTTTATTCTTTTCACCTCAGTTTTAAATGCCCACCCCCCTTTATTCTTCTCACCCCAGTTTTAAACGCCCCCCCCCCTTATTCTTCTCTTGCAGGCACGATATCGGTGAACAGTCGGCGTACCCCGTTCACGGCGAGCGGCGACAGCGAGATCCTCGACCTGGAGGGGGACATGTTCCTTGGAGGCCTGCCCGACAACAGGATGGGCTCCATCTTGCCCACCGAGCTGTGGACGGCCATGCTGAACTACGGCTACGTGGGGTGCGTCCGGGACCTGTTCATCGACGGCCGGAGCAAGGACATCCGGCAACTGGCCGAGGCGCAGAACGCGGCGGGGGTCAAACCGTCCTGCCTGCGCGCCGGCACGAAGCACTGCGACGGCAACCCCTGCAGGAACGGTGCCGTATGCAGAGAGGGCTGGAACAGGTTCATCTGCGACTGCACCACGATGGGCTACTGGGGGAGAACGTGCGAGAGGGGTAAGTGCAAGAGTCTCGTATTGTCCCTCGCGCTCGTCCACTGCCAATGTACTTGTGATAGGGAATTTCGGCTGGTACAGTACAGGTGCCCCTCGACTTACCATGCCCCTCGACTTACGATGCCTCTCGACTTACGATGCCCCTCGACTTGCAATGCCCCTCGACTTACGATGCTCCTCGACTTACCATGCTTCTCGACTTTCAATGCCCCTCGACTTACGATGCCTCTCGACTTACCATGCCCCTCGACTTACCATGCCCCTCGACTTACGACGCTCCTCGACTTACGATGCCCCTAGACTTACGATGCCCCTAGACTTACGATGCCCCTCGACTTAAGATGCCTCTCGACTTACGATGCCCCTTGACTTACCATGCCCCTCGACTTACGATGCCCCTCGACTTACGATGCCCCTAGACTTACGATGCCCCTAGACTTACGATGCCCCATGACTTACGATGCCCCTCGACTTACGATGCCCCTCGACTTACGATGCCCCTCGACTTACGATGCCTCTCGACTTACGATGCCCCTCGACTTACGATGCCCCTCGACTTACGATGCCCCTCGACGTACGATGCCTCTCGACTTACGATGCCTCTCGACTTACGATACTTCGACTTATGATGCCTCTCGACTTACGATGCCCCTCGACTTACGATGCCCCTCGACTTACGATGCCTCTCGACTTACGATGCCCCTTGACATACGATGCCTCTCGACTTACGATGCCCCTTGATTTATGATGCCTCGACTTACGATGCCTCTCGACTTACGATGCCTCGACTTACGATGCCTCGACTTTACGATGGTGGGAACGCTGGGAAATGGCAGCGAGCCGCAGCTTCCAATCATCCACGCGGTCAGGTGCATTAAACGCATTTTCAACTGACGATGTTTACGATGGGTTTATCGAAACGTAACCCCATAGTAAGTCGAGGAGCATCTGATCTGTGCTTTAGGGCTTTGAATATCGAAGGACCATGGAATCGGTGATGGTTGTAGAGATTGGATAGAAGTTTGCAACATTTGATGGAAGAGTTTTGAATCACCTTCCTGTAGTAGGTGCAGGGAATTGTGGTTCATTCCCACACTTGGTTCTGCATTGCGTTGATGGTGGAAATGTAATTCACTTATCCTTTTGCTGGCTTTACCTTGCACTAAAGAAGTTATTCCCTTATCATGCGCCCATGCTCGATTGTAAACATGTATTGTCTTTCCGCTGACTGGATAGTTCGCAGCAAAAGGTTTTCACTGTACCTCGCTCGGTACAGGTGACAATAAACTAAACTGCAACCGTGTGTCAAATATTGCAAGGTAGTTTGGAATTGTGAAACATAAGATTATCAGTCCATAACCACTTGCAATACCTAGGCAGTGTTGTAGAGACACCACCAGAGGGGCAGTTGCAGACATAAAAAACAGAATCAATAAGGCTAGGGTGGTGTTTAACATGCTCAGGAAGATCTGGAGCTCAAAACACATCCCAACCAACACCAAAATACGCGTCTTTAACTCAAATGTGAAGCAGGTGATGCTGTATGGAAACATTCGTTAACACCTGCCTCAGGAGAATACTAAACGTCTGGTGGGGAGACAAAGTAAGCAATGCGGACCTGTGGAAAAGAACAGGCCAGGATCCCATTGACTTACAAATCCGAAGGAGAAAATGGAGTTGGATTGGACGCACCCTCAGAAAACCTGCCACAAACATCACCCGGCAAGCCCTGAAATGGAACCCCCAAGGAAAAAAGGTAAAGAGGAACAGCTGGAGAAGAGCGGTCCAGGCAGAAATGTCTGGGAGTGGGCTCAACCGGGGGATCTCGAAAGAACCGCCAACAACCGAGTGAGGTGGAGGACATTTGTCAATGGCCTATGCTCCCTAGAGGAGCCAAGGGCTTAAGAAGAAGAAGAAGAAGAAACAGTTGCAACTGTTGCAACAGTTGAAACATATAAAATTCTTAAGGGGTTGGAGAGGCTAGATGCGGGAAGATTGTTCCCGATGTTGGGGAAGTCCAGAACCAGGGGTCACAGCTTAAGGATAAGGGGGAAGTCTTTTAGGACCGAGATGATAAACATTTCTTCACACAGAGAGTGGTGAGTCCGTGGAATTCTCTGCCACAGAAGATAGTTGAGGCCAGTTCATTGGCTATATCTAAGAGGGAGTTAGATGTGGCCCTTGTGGCTAAAGTGATCAGGGGGTATGGAGAGAAGGCAGGTACGGGTTACTGAGCTGGATGATCAGCCATGATCATATTGAATGGCGGTGCGTACAGGCTCGAAGGGCCGAATGGCCTACTCCTGCACCTATTTTCTATGTTTCTATGCAACGAATTGTTTAATGTGGAACGTGGAAGCACAGGTTCTTGATTAGTAAGGGCGTAAAAGGTTACGAGGAGAAGGCAGGAAAATGGGGTTGAGAGGGAAAGACAGATCTGCCATGATTGAATGGCAGAGTAGACCTGATGGGCCGAATGGCCTAATTCTGCTCCTTTGACTTATAACCATGATTTGTCCACTACAAATTCTGACTAAACAATAAGGTGACAATAGCTGAATGAGAATTTTAGTTAATTTTAGTTTAGTTTACAGATACAGTACGGAAACAGGCCCTTTCGGCCCACCGGGTCCGCGCCGACCAGCAATCCCCACGCACTAACACTATCCTACGCACACACACTAGGGACAATTTTTACATTTACCAAGCCAATTTACCTACAAACCTGCACGTCTTTGGAGCGCGGGAGGAAACGGAAGATCTCGGAGAAAACCCAGGCGGCTCACGGGGAGAACGTACAAACTCCGTACAGACAGCGCCCATAGTCGGGATCGAACCCGGGTCTCCGGCGCTGCAAGGCAGCAACTCTACCACCGCGCCGAGAATGTTTGAGTGTGTCAGCTTTTCAGGTGTGAATGATGATTTTACTTGGTAAATGTAATCGCTTTAAATGAATACTTCCTTCAAGAAATATCTTTGGCTTCTCGCCGGCTGCAGCAGATAGCTGAGAATAATTGAGCCGTGCGTCTGAGGGAAAAGATATGCATTGCCTTATCAGGAGCTCTATTTCAGCCCTTCCTTCTCTGGCAGATATCGCTTCATTGTTAAAGTCCCGTCTGGTTTTACTTCAACTTTTTTTAAAGTGCGCATATTTTGTGTAGATGGGCTATTGCATGCTCGCCAATCGTAGTGCTTGTTAGTAGCAGTCCCGCCTAGTACGTGCTTTATAATATTAAGAACTCGCCCACGTCAGGCAGTCGATGTGGCAGCTCGGAGCTGTAATGTACTGCAGGTCCTATGTTGTAAGTGCTTCAATAAAATGATGCGTTGTATCTTAGCGTGTACTTAAGCACTTTATTACATGGTGTCAGAAGTGGGATTCGAACCCACGCCTCCACTCTCCTCCCCCGTCTGTTCTCCCGCGAGAGGAGGTGAGGCGGTCTCTTACCGCACGAGGGCCGGACGGGTTTGTAGGCCACCCGTTAGATATGGTGATTTTGTGTAACTTTGCTAGTATATTCTTCACATTTTTGTTTTTCATTGCTTAAGCTACCATTGTCCCTTTATTTCTACAAGACGAGATGTAGATGGGCTATTGCATGCTCGCCAAACATAGTGCTTGTTAGTAGTAGTCCCGCCTAGTACGTGCTTTATAATATTAAAACTCGCCTACGTCAGGCAGTCGATGTGGCAGCTCGGAGCTGTAATGTACTGCAGGTCCTATGTTGTAAGTGCTTCAATACAATGATGTGTTGTATCTTCGCGTGTACTTAAGCACTTTATTACATTTTGTGCACAAAGAAAAAACTACTGGAGTAACTCAGCGGGTTAGGCAGCATCCCCGGAGAGAAGGAATAGGTGACGTTTTGGCTCGATACCCTTCTTCAGACCCTTCCTGGCCCACTGGCCCAGCAGTATGAGTATTGATTTCTCTCACTTCAGGTAGCCCCAGCTTTCCCTCCCTCTCTCTCTCTCTCCATCTCTCCCCCACCCAAGTCGCACCAGCTTCTCGTTCTCACCCAACAGGCAGCTAACAGTGGCCTGTTTCCTTTAGAGAGAGTTGGATATAGTTCTGAGAGCTAACGGAATCAAGGGATATGGGGAGAAAGCAGGAACGGGGTACTGATTCGAGATGATCCGCCATGATCATATTGAATGGCGGTGCTGGCTCGAAGGGTTGAATGGCCTACTCCTGCACCTATTTTCTATGTTTCTCTGTTATCAGGCAACTGAACCATCCCATCACCGACTAGACAACAACCCTGACCTCCCATCTACCTCATTGGAGATCTTCAAACTATCTTTATTCGGACTTTATCTTGCACTAAACATTATTCCCTTTATTCTGTACCTGGATCTTGTGGATGGCTCGATTGTAATCATGTATAGTCTTTTTGCTGGCTGGAGAGCATGCAACAAGAAAGCTCTTCACTGTACCTCAGTACAAGTGACAGTATAAGATGTTTTCAGATATTACCTCTGGGGAAAGGTTTAAATGTCTGTCGATGCAAAGCAACTTGTAAGTGCTTTCAGTTTTGTTTAGTTTTAGAGATACAGCGTGGAAACAGGCCCTTCAGCCCACTGAGTCTGCACCGACCAATGATCACCTCTACGCTAGTTCTATCCGACACACTAGGGACAATTTACAGAAGTCAATTAACCTCCATACCTGCGCGTCTTTGGAATGTGGGAGGAAACCGGAGCACCCGGGAAAAAAACCCACGCAGTCACAGGAAGAAGGTACACGGGCGGTCACGGTGGTGCAGCTTTAGAGTTGCCGCCTTACAGCGAATGTAGCGCCGGAGACTCAGGTTCGATCCTGACTACGGGCGCCGTCTGTATGGAGTTTGTACGTTCTCCCCGTGACCTGCGTGGGTTTTCTCCGAGCTCTTCGGTTTCCTCCCACACTCCAAAGACGCACAGGTATGTAAGTTAATTGACTGGGTAAATGTAAAAATTGTCCCTGGTTTGTGTAGGATAGTGTTAATGTGCGGGGATCGCTGGGCGGCACGGACTCGGTGGGCCGAAGGGCCTGTTTCCGCGCTGTATCTCTAAATCTAAAGAAAAATAAATAAATCTAGCACCCGTAGTCGAGATCGAACCCGGTGAATGTAAGTCAGCAACTCTACCGCTGTGCCACCGCGCCACATAGACAGCGTTATGAATCAGATTGTGAATTTTAGTGAATTCTTAGTGACTTTAAGAATAAAAGGGATGTCAAAAAGAGTTTTGCCAACAAACAAAAAACCCCGCTATTAGCTAAATTACTGTGGAAGATATGAAAGTAAGATGTCATCATCTGGAGAATATTGGCTAAGAAGGCTATTGGAAGAAAATTCAATAGTAAATTTTCAAAGAAGGAAGAAAAGGGGAAGACATTTGCTGGTGAATGAAACTATTGGACGCCTCTAACAAAAAGCTGACACGGCCTTAGTAGACTCAGCCTCTTCTTGTGTGCCGTATATTCGATAACTAGCTTTAGGAAGAATTGAACTGCATTTAAAGCACCCTACTTATATTTGTCTTTCAAAGAGCCAACACTAACACCATGAGCTTGTCAGTCCCCTGCAGTGCTGTGGTTACAATATCTGAAGTGCTACCACATTGAGCTAAAATCTTTGGAGGCACAAAGCGATTGTAGATACTGGAATTTACTTTTAGTTTTAGAGATACAGCGCGGAAACAGGCCCTTCGGCCCACCGAGACTGTGCTGACCAGCGATCCCCGCACACTAACACTATCCTACACACACACTGGGGATAATTTACAGAAGATAGAAACATAGAAAATAGGTGCAGGAGTAGGCCATTCGGCCCTTCGAGCCTGCACCGCCATGCAATATGATCATGGCTGATCATCCAACTCAGTATCCCGTACCTTCCTTCTCTCCATACCCCCTGATCCCTTTAGCCACAAGGGCCACATCTAACTCCCTCTTAAATATAGCCAATGAACTGGCCTCAACTACCTTCTGTGGCAGAGAATTCCACAGACTCACCACTCTCTGTGTGAAGAAATGTTTTCTCATCTCGGTCCTAAAAGACTTCCCCCTTATCCTTAAGCTGTGACCCCTGGTTCTGGACTCCCCCAACATCGGGAACAATCTTCCCGCATCTAGCCTCTCCAACCCCTTCAGAATTTTATATGTTTCTATAAGATCCCCCCTCAGTCTTCTAAATTCCAGCGAGTACAAGCCTAGTCTATCCAGTCTTTCTTCATATGAAAGTCCCGCCATCCCAGGGATCAATCTGATGAACCTTCTCTGTACTCCCTCCATGGTACGCACAAAATGCTGGAGTAACTCAGCGGGTGAGGCAGCATCTCTGGAGAGAAGGAATAGGTGAGACCTATTTTGACCCTGGTCTTTTTCTCCGGAGACGCTGAGTTACTCCAGCATTTTGTGTCGACCTTTGGTTAAAAACTTTCGTAACTTGTCAGTTTCTTTGTTGAACTAAATTAAGGCGCATGTGGCAATCAAAAGCCAAACTGTAAGAACGTGGACTGTGCCTCCTTTTCAAGAGCAGCCAGTTCTTACCTTGCCGGAGATGCGATTGTTTTGCAGGTCGTATCTCCGGTCGTTCTGTGGCCTAACATCGTGGAGCCTGAGGCCCTGCCCAGGATTGACTTTGAGCCCCACCGTGGGGCCGTAGAATTGCCATCGGAGCCTGCGATCCCTTGCCTGGGATCGACGCTCGAACCGCGGCCTGCGGACTTTAACAATAGACAATAGACAATAGGTGCAGGAGGAGGCCATTCGGCCCTTCGAGCCAGCACCGCCATTCAATGTGATCATGGCTGATCATTCTCAATCAGTACCCCGTTCCTGCCTTCTCCCCATACCCCCTGACTCCGCTATCCTTAAGAGCTCTATCTAGCTCTCTCTTGAATGCATTCAGAGAATTGGCCTCCACTGCCTTCTGAGGCAGAGAATTCCACAGATTCACAACTCTCTGACTGAAAACGTTTTTCCTCATCTCAGTTCTAAATGGCCTACCCCTTATTCTCAAACTGCGGCCCTTTGTTCTGGACTCCCCCAACATTGGGAACATGTTTCCTTCCTCTAACGTGTCCAACCCCTTAATAATCCTATACGTTTCGATAAGATCTCCTCTCATCCTTCTAAATTCCAGTGTATACAAGCCTAGTCGCTCCAGTCTTTCAACATAAGACAGTCACGCCATTCCGGGAATTAACCTGGTACAATTACCATCGACAAACTCGCAGTCTCGGGTTGAGACTGACGTCGGGAAGCTCCAAAAGCCGCACGAGGTTCGACAAGCCTCGACCCCGGGGTGCGATCGACCGGCGTGGGGAGCTGAGATCCCCCCCCCCCCCCCCGATGCAGGAGCTGGATCGTCCTGACTAGGAAGGCCCACCGCCGGCTACGGGTGTCAAGACCGTCCCGTCAACGGAAGGTTCGAGGCCCCCGACCGCTGGAGGACACAGAAGGGAGAGACTGAACTTTTTTTCGCCTTCCATCACAGTCAGGAATGTGGAGGAGTCACTGTGGTGGATGTTCATGTTAAAATGTATTTTGTGTGTCCTGTTGCTTTTTATTGTTATGACTGTACGGCAAATGAAATTCCTCGTATGCTGCAAAGCATACTTGGCTAATAAAATATGATTATGATTCTGAAGAAGGGTCTCGGCCCGAAACGTCACCCATTCCTTCTCTCCTGAGATGCTGCCTGACCCACTGAGTTACTCCAGCATTTTGTGAATCAATACCTTCGATTTGTACCAGCATCTGCAGTTATTTTCTTACTTGATGATGATGATGATGATGATGATTATTATGATTATGAAAAAATATAGTTAAAATATGAATCTGCTTTAACTTTCTGTATCTTCTGAAGAGGAAACCTGGCATTGGTTCAGAACATAAATTTTCATTTCTACCAATGGCTGAGTTCAGTTCAGTTCAGTTCAGTCTAACATTGCAATTTTTCTTCCTCTAATGTAAGAAGGTGCCCTTGTCCAATCTAACGTCATAACGTCAGAAGGTCATAAGCAATAGGAGCAGAATTAGGCCATTCGGCCCATCAAGTCTACTCCGCCATTCAATCGTGGCTGATCTATCTCTCCCTCCCAACCCCGTTCTCCTCCCTTTCCCCATAACCCCTGATACCCGCACCCAAAGATCTAATGATCTGGAGCTCATGACTCACTCGGCGGAGAAAGTGGCCCTTCGGCCCAACTCACCCATGCCCATCTAGGCCGGTCCCATCTGCCTGCGTTTGGCCCATCTAGATACCAAAACTCTCGTTTGTTTGTTTGTTTGTTCCTGAACTACAGCCAAAACGGTACGCGATAGCGCGACAATTTTAGGCCCACCTTACTCACCGTCGTCCCTTTGGTGCTAACGGAAGAAGTTTCATTGAAATCGGTGTTACATTTTTTAAGTTATTCACATTTTATAGTTTAAATGCACGGTGGCGCAGCGGTAGAGTTGCCGCCTTACAGCGAATGCAGCGCCTGAGACGCAGGTTCGATCCTGACTACGGGCACCATCTGTACGGAGTTTGTACGTTCTCCCCGTGACCTGCGTGGGTTTTCTCCGTGATCCTCGGTTTCCTCCCACACTCAAAAGACGTACAGGTTTGTAGGTTAATTGACAGGGTAAAATGTAAAAATTGTCCCTAGGGTGTGTAGGATAGTGTTAGTGTGCGGGGATTGCTGGGCGGCGCGGACTCGGTGGGCCGATGGGCCTGTTTCCGCGCTGTATCTCTAAAACAAAAATCTAAATCTACCTCCTAGGGAGGGAGGGAGGGGGTGGGAAGGAGGGGGGAGGATGGAGGGTGGTTGAGGGGGATGGAGTGGGGGGGGGTGGAGGGGGGTGAGGGCGGGAGGAAGATGGAGGATAAAGGGGGTTGATGGGGGGGGAGGGGGAAGGGAGGGAGGGGGAGGGGAAGGGGGGAGGGGAGGAGAAGAGGGTGCTGCACCAATGCAGGGGAGGTTTGGGCCCAACGGGTCCACTTGGTCTAGTATCCTTCTAAAACCTTTGCATTCCAGTGTGGCGGGCCTCATGAGGGGGCTCACCTGACCTGGGACCTCTCTGTCTCTCCCTCAACCCACCTGTGGAACCTCAGCTAGACAGCTTTCAGTTTGTAACGCATTTTCTGCAAGAGAAGATCAGAGTGCGACGTTTTATATTAAACTTTGCCTCAGGGTAAAATGTTGCAACTCAGTCGGGTTTTGAGCAACAGAGAGATATGCAAAGGACTGTTTCTGTTCTCTGTCATTGAAACCTGTATTCTCCGAAACTGGTGATAAAACGTGACGCTCCTAAACTCTCTGCGGGAAAACACTTAAGGTCGTAAGTGATAGGCCATAGAATTAGGCCATTCGGCCCATCAAGTCTACCCCGTCATACAATCATGGCTGAACTATCTGTTCCTCCTAACTGGGGTTGCCAACTGCCCCATATTAGCCGGGACATCCCGTATTTTGGGCTAAATTAGTTTGTCCCGCACGGGACCGCCTTTGTCTCTTATTGGGCCCGGGGGCGCTGTAGGCACAGACGCTGTAGGCCCGGACACTTTAGGCCCGAACACTGTAGGCCCGGACACTGTAGGCCCGGACACTTTAGGCCCGGACACTGTAGGCCCGGACACTGTAGGCCCGGACACTTTAGGCCCGAACACTGTAGGCCATGACATTGTAGGCCCGGACACTGTAGGCCCGAACACTGTAGGCCCGGACACTGTAGGCCCGGACACTGTAGGCCCGGACACTGTAGGCCCGGACACTGTAGGCCCGGACACTGTAGGCCCGGACACTTCTAGCTTCCCCTACCCCCATCCCACCCCAATCAGTCTGAGGAAGGGTTCTGACCCAAAACGTCAACTATCAACGTTCTCCAGAGATGCTGCCCGACCCGTTGATTTAATCGAGCACTTTGTGTTTTTTTGTAAACCGGAAAACTGCAGTTCCTTGTTTACATCAAGTATTTTACAGGTGCTTTCTCCAACATTAATGTTAGCTCATAAAGATATAAGGCCATAAGTGATAGGACAGAATTAGGCCATTCAGCCCATCAAGTCTACTCCGCCATTCAATCATGGCTGATCTATCTCTCCCTCCTAACCCCATTCTCCTGCCTTCTCCCTAACAACCTCTAACACCCCATACTAATCAAGAATCTATCTATCTCTGCCTTAAAACTATCCTTTGACCGAGCCTCCACAGCCTTCTGTGGCAAAGAATTCCACAGATTCGCCACCCTCTGACTAAAGAAATGTCTCCTCATCTCCTTCCTAAAAGAACGTCCTTTAATTCTGAGGCTGTGACCTCTAGTCCTTGATTAACTCTCCCACTAGTGGAAACATCCTCTCCACATCCACTATCTCCAGGCCTTTCACTATTCGGCATTTTTCAATGAGGTTCCCCCCTCATCCTTCTAAACTCCAGCGAGCGCAGGCCCAGTGGCCGTCAAACGCTCATCCTATGTTAACCCAGTTATTCCTGAGATCATTGTCGTAAACCTCCTTGAACGCCAGCCATCCTTCCTCAGATATGAGGCCCAAGACATCGTCCTCAGATATGTCCTTCTTTCAGAAGACATCAATGAGTTGGCCACCAAGGGTGAGTCTACAGGTACATGTAACACAGATGGGTGAGAGTGGCAGATTGGAGTCATAGATAGAGTGATACAGTGTGGAAACAGGCCCTTCGGCCCAACTTGCCCACACTGTCCCAGCCGCACTAGTCCCACCTGCCTGCGCTTGGTCCATATCCCTCCAAACCTGTCCTGTCCATGTACCTGTCTAAATGTTTCTTAAACGTTGGGATAGTCCCAGCCTCAACTACCTCCTCCGGCAGCTCGTTCCATACACCCAATGATACATACACCCACCATTAGTGAAATAGTTCATCTGTCGGGCATTGAATGAACTATTGAACTGGATGGGGTGTAAATAAACTCTAAGCCATGTGTTTTAAGCATTAAAAGTGCATCATTAAGATACAGTGAAAAGCCGAAATTAAAGGTCTTGTATCTGAATGCTTAAGGCATGGTTAACAAGACAAAAACATTAATTGTACCAATGGAGACAAGCGAATCTGATTTAACAGTTATGTGGAAGGAAATTTTTGCTTGATGATTTGTCCCTTCGGAATTGGGCATTACAGATCCCAGAAACATTTAATGTTTCGAAAGGACAAACACGCAAGATGAAAAAGAGATGTCAAAAATAGACCAGGAGGCGAGGTCGCTCTGACTAACAATGGGGCAGAGAAACAGAGATGGGATTGATGAGGTTGAAGGGAGAGGATAATGAGGAATAAAATATGGTTTACAAGCCCCTTAATGATCGCAGTAAAATAGGACCGAAAGTTAATTAAGGCATTAAAAGAAGCATGTGGCAAAAAGTAATCCATTAGTGGAGGACCTTAATCATCGAGTCATAGAGTCACAGAATACTACAGAATGGAAACAGGCCCTTCGGCCCAACTTCGGCCAACATGTCCCAGCTACACTAGTCCCACCTGCCCGCGTTCGGCCCATATCCCCCCCCAAACCTGTCCTATCCATGTACCCGTCTAACTGTTTCTTAAACGTTGGGATAGTCCCTGCCTCAACGACCTCCTCCGGCAGCTCGTTCCAAACACCCATGAGTGGGAAAAATTTACCCCTCAGATTCCTATTAAATCTTTTCCTCTTCACCTTAAACGCATTGCCCGTCACCGAGTTCGCGCCGCCCGCACACTAACACTATCCTACACACACTAGGGACAATTTTTACATTTATGCAGTCAATTAACCTACATACCTGTACGTCTTTGGAGTGTGGGAGGAAACCGAAGATCTCGGAGAAAACCCACGCAGGTCACGGGGAGAACGTACAAACTCCGTACAGAAGGCGCCCGTAGTCAGGATCGAACCTGCGCTGCATTCGCTGTAAGGCAGCAACTCTACCGCTGCGCCACCGTGCCGCCCGTTAAAACCAAAGATACTCGGCCGTCTCGTGGCACCACGGGAGAAGAATGAGGAGGAGATAAGACTTTTCTTTGCCTTCCATCACAGTGAGGGGGGGGGGCTGGAGCAATCACTGTGATGGCTGTTTGTGTTAAAATTGTAATTGTGCGTCTTGTGTTCTTTATTGTCTACTGCCGGACCCTGACGTGAGAGGACGCTGGCGCTATTTGTTCGCCGCTTCTCCGTCAGGACAGTTCGTCTGTTTTACGTCATGACTGTTATTGTAAAGCGTCTTTGAGCACTTGGAAAAGTGCTATATAAAATAAATGTTTATTATTATTATTATTATTATTATATAGAGGAACAGGATAGACCACTCAACCCTAAAAACCGTAGTACGTCAATGCCATTTTAGTAGGCAGAAACGTGCAGGAACATTTAAAAAGAAAAATAATACAAATTTGTGGATTGATAGATGAGATATATTCTGCATTTTAACGGTATAAGCACACATACTGTTCCCCCAAAACACTGATTACACTGCGAGAGGCATAGCGAACGGCGGGTTTTTGCCTACTAAAATGGCTCCTTTGCCAACTAGGCGATTTCAACAGAGTGGTCCATCTTGTTCCTCTAGTATCTTTGGTTAAAATCTACGTTAAACCTCTCATTGGTAATTAGACAATAGACAATAGACAATAGGTGCAGGAGGAGGCCATTCGGCCCTTCGAGCCAGCACCGCCATTCAATGTGATCATGGCTGATCATTCTCAATCAGTACCCCGTTCCTGCCTTCTCCCCATACCCCCTGACTCCGCTATCCTTAAGAGCTCTACGCAGCTCTCTCTTGAATGCATTCAGAGAATTGGCCTCCACTGCCTTCTGAGGCAGAGAATTCCACAGATTCACAACTCTCTGACTGAAAAAGTTTTTCCTCATCTCAGTTCTAAATGGCCTACCCCTTATTCTTAAACTGTGGCCCCTTGTTCTGGACTCCCCCAACATTGGGAACATGTTTCCTGCCTCTAACGTGTCCAACCCCTTAATAATCTTATACGTTTCGATAAGATCTCCTCTCATCCTTCTAAATTCCAGTGTATACAAGCCTAGTCGCTCCAGTCTTTATGGGAGGCTTGGCAACCGCTTGCTGGCGAGAGTGGGTTGAGCGGTTTCAGCGGCACTTGTTCATTCCATTACTTTCTTGAGTTAAGACTGGGAGGAAGCAGAGATTCAACGTCCCACGAGATCTCATTGCTCACCTACTGATTATCCTTCTGCCACCACGCATGAGGCTGGTCTTAACACTGGCAGGCAGCTGCCATTAGTTGACAAATTAATGGAGTACATATTACCCCTCACCAGGACACCTTTCCTCAGCGGTTGACACTGAATACTCAAAGATGTTGAGCAGTAGGAATAATGAACCAGGAGTCGGCCATTAATAACATGACAATTACACCTCTCGGTGATAAACACTAAAGCACGAACTGCGCACCTGTGCTTCCCTCAAGATGAACTCGTTTACTTGATTCGTTTAGAGACGCAGCGCGGAAACAGGCCCTTCGGCCCACCGGGTCCGCACCGACCAGCGATCCCCGCACACTAACACTATCCTCCATGCACTAGGGACAAATTACGATTTTGTTACGAGCCAAATTGAACAAAAAACCCTTTACGTCTTTGGAGTGCGGGAGGAAGCCGAAGGTCTCGGAGAAAATACCCACGCGGGTCATGGGGAGAACGTACAAACTCCATACAAACGGAGCCCGTAGTCGGGATAGAACCTGGATCTCCAGCGCTGCATTCGCTGTAAGGCAGCAACTCTACCGCTGCACCACCGGGACCGCCCAATAAACAATTATTTTCTCTTGTTTGTTAATTGTAACTCGACCAAGTGGACCCGTTGGGCCCAAACCTCTCCTGCATTGGTGCAGCACCCTCTCCTCCCTCCCTCCCCCCTCCCCTCCCCCCTCCCCTCCCCCCTCTCCTCCCACTCCCCCTCCACCCCTCCCTTCCCCTTCACCCCCTTTCCCCTCCCCCCTTCCCCCCACTCCATCCCCCTCAACCCCCCTTATTCTCCCTCCCTCCCTCTCTCTTTCACTTATGGCGAGTCTGGAGGCTTGTTCTTTCCAATCTGAGGGTTCGACAACTAGGACCACTCTCTATGGTCACTACACACTTATATATATATACTAGACCAAGTGGACCCGTTGGGCCCAAACCTCTCCTGCATTGGTGCAACACCCTCTCCTCCCCCCTCCCCTCTCTCCCCCCTCTCCCCCTTCCCCCCTCCCACCCTCCTCCCCTCCCCCCTCCCCTCCCCCTTGCTCCCCCTCCCCTCCCACCTTCCTCTCCTCCCCCACTCCATCCTCCTCAACCCCCCCCTTATCCCTCCCTCCCCCCTCCCTCCCTCCTCCCCCCCTCCACTACCATCCCCCTCAACCCTTATCCTCCCTCCTCCACCCCCTCCCTCGTCCCTCCCCCTCCCTCCCTAGGAGATAGATTTAAACTTTAAAATGTGAATAACTTTAAAAATATAACACCGATTTCAATGAAACTTCTTCCATTAGCACCAAAGGGACGACGGTGAGTAAGGTGGGCCTGGAATTGTCGCGCTATCGTGTACCGGTTTGGCTGTAGTTCAGGAACAAACAAACGAGAGTTTTAGTATCTAGATTATTGCATTCTACAGACATTTTTGTATTTGGTTTGAATGAAGCTGACAAGCCAGAGATTAATTTGATGAAACAAGAAACTGGAGAAAGAGAATGTCAAAAGTGGGAGAGGGTGGAGGGTAGGTTGAGGAATCAATCAAACTCAAGATGTTTAATGAAACTTGGTTTAGTTTAAAGGTAGACACAAAATGCTGGAGTAACTCTGCGGGTCAGGCAGCATCTCGGGAGAGAAGGAATGGGTGACGTTTCGGGTCTCAAACATCACCCATTCCTTCTCTCCCTAGATGCTGCCTGTCCAGCTGAGTTACTCCAGCATTTTGTGTCTACCTTCGATTTAAACCAGCATCTGCAGTTCTTTCCTACGCTTGTTTTAGTTTAGTTTGGTTTAGAGACGCAGCGCGGAAACAGGCCCTTTGGGACACCAAGTCCGCGCCGACCAGCGATCCCCGCACACTAACACACATTCACACTGTCTACACTCACCAGGGATAATTTGCAATTTTACCAAGCTAATTAACCTACGTGCCTGCACGTCTTTGGAGTGTGGGAGGAAACTGGAGATCCCAGGTAAAACCCAGGCAGGTCATGGGGAGAACGGACAAACTCCGTACAGACAGCAGCCGTGGTCGGGATGGAACCCGGGTCTCTGGCGCTGTGAGGCGGCAACTCTACCGCTGTGCGCACTTACTTTCCAGATCATTAGACTATGGCTGTCTCACCTCCACCATAAATGTGATTTACAATTTTGTTAATAGCTAAAATCTTTTGTCTGTCTTTTGAGTATTAATTTGAAGAGATTCTAAATCCAGTACGAAGAGGATTTATGATGTTGGATGATGACTGATATATTTCACTTGCGCAGAACGGTAGGCACGGTGGCGCAGCGGTAGAGTTGCTGCCTCACAGCCACACAGACCCGGGTTCGATCCCGACTATGGGCGCAGTCTGTACGTTCTCCCCGTGACTGCGTGGGTTTTCTCCAGGAGCTCCGGTTTCTTCCCACGCTCCAAAGACGTGCCGGTTTGTAGGTTAATTGGCTTGTACCAAGTGTGTGTGGGATAGTGTTAGTGTGCTGGTTGGCACGGACTCGGTGGGCCAAAGGATCTGCTTCGGCTCTGTATCTCAATACTAAACTAAACTATAGACTGTACTCCAAAGACGTCCAGGTGTGTAGGTTAATTGACTGGGTAAATGTTAAAAAAAAATTGTCCCTAGTGTGTGTAGGATAGTGTTAGTGTGCGGGGATCGCTGGGCGGCACGGACTCGGTGGGCCAAAGGGCCTGTTTCCGCGCTGTATCTCTAAATCTAAAAAATGAAAAATATAACCATATAACCATATAACAACTACAGCACGGAAACAGGCCCGTTCGGCCCTACCAGTCCACGCCGACCATTCTCCCTGACCTAGTCTCATCTACCTGCACTCAGACAATAACCCTCTAATCCCCTCTTATCCATATACCTATCCAATTTACTCTTAAATAATAAAATCGAGCCTGCCTCCACCACTTCCACCGGAAGCCCATTCCATACAGCCACCACCCTCTGAGTAAAGAAGTTACCCCTCATGTTACCCCTAAACTTTTGTCCCTCAATTCTGAAGCTATGTCCCCTTGTTGGAATCTTCCCCACTCTCAAAGGGAAAAGCCTATCCACGTCAACTCTGTCCGTCCCTCTCAAAATTTAAAAAACCTCTATCAAGTCCCCCCTCAACCTTCTACGCTCCAAAGAATAAAGACCCAACCTGCTCAACCTCTCTCTGTAGCTTAAGTGCTGAAACCCAGGCAACATTCTAGTAAATCTCCTCTGTACCCTCTCCATTTTGTCGACATCCTTCCTATAATTTGGCGACCAGAACTGCACACCATACTCCAGATTCGGCCTCACCAATGCCCTGTACAATTTTAACATTACATCCCAACTTCTATACTCGATGCTCTGATTTATAAAGGCAAGCATACCAAACGCCTTCTTCACCACCCTATCCACATGAGATTCCACCTTCAGGGAACAATGCACAGTTATTCCCAGATCCCTCTGTTCCACTGCATTCCTCAATTCCCTACCATTTACCCTGTACATCCTATTTTGATTTGTCCTACCAAAATGCAGCACCTCACACTTATCAGCACTAAACTCCATCGGCCATCTTTCAGTCCACCCTTCCAAAAGGCCCAAGTTTCTCTGTAGACTTTGAAACTCTACTTCATTATTAACTACACCACCTATCTTAGTATCATCTGCATATTTACTAATCCAATTTGCCACACCATCATCCAGATCATTAATGTAAATGACAAACAACAGTGTTTATTTATTCTGTAACCAATGATGTAAGAACCTAACTACCGAAAAGTGTGGACAAAACATATACAATCACATATAGACTCTGAAAGCATAGGGTGGCACGGTGACGCAGCGGTAGAGTTGCTGCCTTACAGCGAATGCAGCGCCGGAGACCCGGGTTCGATCCCGACCACGGGCGCCGTCTGTACGGAGTTTGTACGTTCTCCCCGTGACCTGCGTGGGTTTTCTCCGAGATCTTCGGTTTCCTCCCACACTCCAAAGACATGCAGGTTTGTAGGTTAATTGGCTTGTTAAATGTAAAAAATTGTCCCTAGTGGGTGTAGGATGGTGTTAATGTGCGGGGATCGCTGGTCGGCGCGGACCCGGTGGGCCCGAAAGGGCCTGTTTCCGCACTGTATCTCTAAACTAAACTAAACATTCAGACTCTGAATGCATAGAATAGTTGTAGGTGTGAATGAGGTAATCCTTCATCAGGCTGTGTGACGCTGGGAGAGAGAATGGCTTGCGGACAAGCTCGGCAACCTATTGATCCACCCTGCTGTCAGGTTGACTATATGCTTGTCATTGGATGTGTCACCCTGTTGTACCGAGGTGATCCCCGACTTACGATGCTTCAACTTGCGATAGTTCGACTTTGCGATGATGCTAACGCCAGCGACCCGTGGCGAGCTACCGGCCACGTGATCGCGTGCGTTCAATGCATTTCGACGTACGATATTTTGGGTTTAATAATAATAATAATAAGCCTTTATTGTCATTGTACTTAGAGATACAACGCAATTAGGAGAGCTACTCTTGATCAGTGCAACCAAAACAAGTCCAAAACAAATTAAAAGCACATCCAACTCGTCATTTAAACGCTTAAAGTAATAAATGAATATATATTTATCACACCTAGCTAGAATATTGCACTTGGGAGAATATTGCACTTTAAAATGTAACTGGACCAAGTGGACCCGATTGGCCCAAACCTCTCCTGCATTGGTGCAGCACCTTCTCCTCTCCCCCTCCCCCCTCCCCCCTCCCCCCTCCTCCCTCCCCACCCCCCACTCTCCCCCTCCCTCCCTCCTCCTTCCCCCTCCCTCCTCCCCCCACTCTCCCCCTCCCTCCCTCCTCCCTCCCCACCCCCCACTCTCCCCCTCCCCCCTCCCCCCCACTCCATCCCCCTCAACCCCCCTCATCCTCCCCCCTCCTCCCTCCCTCCTCCCTCCCTCCCCCCTCCCTAGGAGATAGATTTAAACTTTAAAATGTGAATAACTTAAAAAACATAACACTGATTTCAATGAAACTTCTTCCATTAGCACCAAAGGGAACGACGGTGAGTAAGGTGGGCCTAGAATTGTCGCGCTATCGCGTACCGGTTTGGCTGCAGTTCAGGAACAAACAAACAAGGGGTTTAGTACATAGATTAATACTTTAAAATAAATTAGTGGAATGGATGACAGCATGTCGTGTGAATATTTGAGGAATTTAGAGCTCTGATGACCCGGGGAAAGAAACTGTTCTTGAGTCTGTTTGTCCGGCTTTTGATGCACCTGTAACCACCTACCAGAGGGCAGGAGGTTGAACAGGAACTGTCCAGAGTGGGAACGTGAATCTAACGCTCGGAACGTAAGTTGAGGAGCACCTGCCATTGAGACCTTTTTGCAAACATGAGTTAACAGGGTCAACGACCCGTTTTTTAAGAACGGAGATGAGGAAAAACTTTTTCAGTCAGAGAGCTGTGAATCTGTGGAATTCTCTGTCTCAGAAGGCAGTGGAGGCCAATTCTCTGAATGCATTCAAGAGAGAGCTGGATAGAGCTCTTAAGGATAGCGGAGTCAGGGGGTATGGGGAGAAGGCAGGAACGGGGTACTGATTGAGAATGATCAGCAATGATCTCATCGAATGGCGGTGCTGGCACCTCCTGCACCTATTGTCTATTGTCTATTGTCTAAATGTTGCTTGTGTAGTTATGTGGTAGCTCTCGAGAAGCTGACTGAGAAGGTGATGAGTTCGTCCCCTATGACAGTGGACAAGACAGACACAGATAGGTTCTTGATCAGTACGGGTGTCTGAGGTTATGGGGAAAAAGCAGCGGAATGGGGTTAGGAGATAAAGACAATAGAGCAGAGCAAGATAGTCCACTCGACTCTGAAAACCGTAGTACGTCACTGCGCCATTTTAGTAGGCAGAAACGTGCAGAAACATTTTTTAAGAAAAATAACAAAAATCTGTGAGTTGATAGATGAGATATATTCTGCATTTTAATGGTATCATCACACATACTGTTCCCCCAAAACACTGATTACACTGCGAGAGGCGTAGCGAACGGCGGCTTTTGCTTACTAAAATGGCGGACGTTACGCTCCTTTGCGTACCGCACTTCAGTATAGGCGATTTCAACGGAGTGGTCCATCCTGTTCCTCTAGTATCTTTGATTAGGATGGAGAGATAGATCAGCCATGATTGAATGGCAGAGTAGACTTGATGGGCCGAATGGCCTAATTCTAATCCTATTCCTTATGACTTTATGACCTTATGACAAACTGCAGGCAGAAACTCTTGTTATCACACCTTCTCCAGCCAACAATTTTATCTTTCTATGCTTCCTCATCAACTTCCATCAGCTAACAATGATCTATTCTACATTTTCCTTGAGCCCTGCCCCCTTTGATGTCTCGTTTTCACACCTGATCCTTCCATATCTCTGTATCTTCCTCTGCTCTGATTCTCAGTCTGAAGAAGGGTCTCGACCCGAAACGTCACCCATTCCTTCTGTCCAGAGATGCTGCCTGAGTCCCGCTGAGTTACCCCAGCTTTTTGTGTCTTATCTTCAATGGACGATTATGGGCTCCACCGTTCCTGAGGTCACCTGTTGCCGGCCCTGATTTGTTCTGGTCTTCTCTTGCTTCCAGTTTAATTCCCCCCTCCCTCCCTCCCTCCCCCATCACTCAGGGGGTATGGGGTGAAGGCAGGAACGGGGTACTGATTGAGAATGATCAGCCATGATCACATTGAATGGCGGTGCTGGCTCGAAGGGCCGAATGGCCTCCTCCTGTACCTATTGTCTATTGTCTATTGTTGTCCCCCTTCATTCCCCCTTCACCTTAAACCCATGTCCTCTGATCCTCGATTCCCCTACTCTGGGCGAGAGACCACTTTTGCAAGGATGTCTTTTGGAATAAATGATGTGATCTGCATAAAACTTGCGGTAACAGTGTTCATCGTTCCAGTGTGAAGCCGTGTTACCTGTAGATTTAAGTGCTGTATTGGTTTTTCCTCTGCTTGCCGCAGTTTCTGGGGAAATGGCTCCATTAATCTTTCAGTGTATTTATATTCTCTGCCTGCAGAATGAATAATAAGCTGTCTGCCATTTCCCAGCTTGAAGTGAATGTTTTCAGAAAGACAACATTGGCAACCTGCAGTTAAACTAATGTTTTAAAGCCTTGAAATCGTTGATTCATGCCGCTTGTCCTTATACTGAACCTTTCCTCCACTCGTTATCCACACATTCCCAGAGTCATTACAGCATGGAAACAGGCCCTTCGGCCCAACTTGTCCACACACGCCCCATCTACACTAGTCCCACCTGCCCGCGAACTGTAAAATTGTCTCTTCCGATCGGAGACGCGACCTTTGTTTTCTGGGTGGTGTCTCCGTTCCCGCTGCGGCCTACCATCGGCCATGAACCTGGACCTGGCGGTCTCCAGCTGGGACAACCTGGGCTCTGGTTCACAGAGCCCGCGGACCGGACTCACCATCTGCGGAGCTGGCTGCCTTCGGAGGTTGTGGTGGTGCTGCGACTCGCCTTCGGAGGCTTCGGCAGCGGGCCGAGTGGACGTCGGAAGTTCGCAGGCCCCTGGGTGGGGGCCGACATCGGGAGCTCCGGCAGCGGCAGCGTCTTCGCCCGACCCGAATCGCGGGGCTTGGGTCGGCCCGCCGCGGACCTTTCACCGTCCGGCGCGGCCTGGAATAGGCCGCGGGATTTTCTCCGCCTGGTGGGGGCTTCAATGTCGGGAGCCCCGACCGCCCCGACGTGGCAACTTCAACAGCCTGACCGCGGGAGAAGACGGCAGGGGAAGAGAAAAGACATTCTGGCCAACCATCACAGTGAGGAGGTGACTGGAGGAGACTCGCTGTGATGGATGTTTCTTTTTGTTTGGTGTTGGTTTATGATTGTGTGTGTTATTGCTTATTTTTATTGCTTATTTTTATTGCCCTTATTGTTGGACTGCGGGTAATCTTTCATTTCACTGCACATTTATGTGTATGTGACAAGTAAATTGACTATTGACTATTGAAGTATATAGTAGTTCAGCACTGCTCTCTGGTTGTGGTGGGATGGTTCAGTTGCCTGATAACAGCTGGGAAGAAACTGTCACTGAATCTGGAGGTGTGCGTTTTCACACTTCTGTACCTTTTGCCTGATGGGAGAGGGGAGAGAAGAGGGAGTGGCCGGGGTGAGACTGGTCCTTGATTGTGCTGCTGGCCTTGCCGAGGCAGCGTGAGGTATAAATGAGGTATAAAATCACCCATTGCGTGAAAAAGTTTCCCCTCAGATTCCCATAAAATCTTTCCCCCTTCACCTTAAACCTACACTGTCTTGTCCAGAGTAGGGGGAATCGAGGCTCAGTGAAAATCTTTTCTCGCGTGCTAACCAGTCAGTAAATCGAGCCATTTACAGTGCACAGATAAATGATAAGGGAATCATAGGTAAAGTTTAGAAATGTTGCGGTAGGAGTAGAGATTTCAGAGTGTGCAGCGATTGTAATGTGTGATTGTAGATCTGCTTCTGTGGCCAGCACGCAAATGGTCACCTGGGTTGGCCGCCATTTGGAAATGAACCATGGAAACATTTTCTCCCTCTCTGGTTTGATCTTTATCCAGAGGGTGGTGAACCTGTGGAATTCTTTGCCACAGAAGGCTGTGGAGGCCAAGTCAGTAGATATTTTTAAGGCAGAGATGGAGAGGTTCTTGATCAGTACGGGTGTCAGGGGTTGTGGGGAGAAGGCAGGAGAATGGGGTTAGGAGGGAGAGATAGACCAGCCACGATTGAATGGCAGAGTAGACCAGATGGGCTGAATGGCCTAATTCTGCTCCGATCACTTATGACCCAGACCCCACGTACGTAATTCTGAGCATCTATACACTAAAACTCTCGTTTGTTTGTTTGTTTGTTCCTGAACTACAGCCAACGTATAGATAACGTAAAACTAGTGTGAACGGGTGATGGAGCTAAATATAACTCTCCCTTGAAAACATCCAGTGAATTGGCTTCCTTTGGGGCAGAGAATTCCACAGATTCACAACCCTCTGGGTGAAAAAGTTTTTCCTCATCTCAGTCCTAAATGGCCTACCCCTTATTCTTAAACTGTGTGATCCCCTGGTTCTGGACTCCCCCAACATGGGGAATATTTTTCCTGCATCTAGCCTGTCCAATGCTTTAAGGATTTTATATGCTTCTATAAGATTCCCCCTCATCCTTCTAAATTCCAGTGAACTGCAGATAACCAGGGAAGGTAGACACAATAAAGACGGAGCAACTCAACGGGGTCAGGCAGCATCTCTGGCGAAAAGGAATAGGTGACGTTTCAGGGAGAGACCCTTCTTCGGACTTCCAGTCCCCTCTCTGAAGAAGGGCCTCGACCCGAAACATCACCTATTCCTTTTCTCCAGAGATGATGCCTGACCCATTGAGTTACTCTGGCATTTTGTGTCTATGTACACTGAAAAGAAGACATATATAAAGAATTAAGAAATGCAGATGTTTAAGAAAAGCAGAAATGCTATGTTTCTGGAGATGTTTAATAAAACTTTACTCATCGTGATAAATTTACGCAACCTTTTAACCCAAGAGTTCACGATGAGCTTTGAATTATGTGAGTGAGAGATGATGTACCAGAATGACAATTACTCCTTGGAGAATTGCTGCTACTTTGAAAATTATTGAAGGCAAGCTCAGTTGAAGCAAGTACATAGAGTCCTACCTTTGTATTCTGATTATAGTGACTGAAAATGTCTTGTTTTAGACTTGGTAATTTATATTTACTTCTGAAGTACTGTATGCACTCATTTTTAGCTTTGCTTAGTTTTAGTTTAGCTTAGAATTTAGTTCAGTTTAGAGTAGGGTTTGCCAACTTCCTCACTCCCAAATAAGGGACAAAAGATGACGTCACCACTCCGCGTCCCACGTGACCTCACCCAGCCAGCGGCCACGTGCTCCCTCTCCACCAATGGCGGCCGCCCGGGCCGGGAGGCGGGTTGCTACGCAACCTCCGTTAGGCGGCGCACGGGCTTACACCGTCCAGGACTACAGCGCCCCCCGGCCTACAGTGTCCGGGCCTACAGTGCCCAGGCATACAGTGTCCGGGCCTACAGTGTCCGGGCCTACAGTGCCCAGGCATACAGTGTCCGGGCCTACAGTGTCCGGGCCTACAGTGTCCAGGCCTACAGTGCCCGGGCCTACAGTGTCCGGGCCTACAGTGTCCGGGCCTACAGTGTCCGGGCCTTCACTGTCTGGGCCTACAGCACCCCCCGGGCCTAATTTGGGACAAGGGCGGTCCCGTACGGGACAAACCATTTTAGCCCAAAATGCAGGATGTCCCGGTTAATACGGGACAGTTGGCAACCCTAGTTTAGAGATACAGCACGGAAACAGGCCATTCATACCGCTGGGGTGTAAGCTGCCCAAGCGAAATATGTGGTGCTGTTCCTCTAAATTGCGCTGGGCCTCACTCTGACAATGGAGGAGGCCCAGGACAGAAAGGTCCATGTGGGAATGGGAGGGGGAGTTAAAGTGTTTAAGCGACCAGAAGATCACACTCGAATGCCTGAACCCTAAAGCTAGAAGATAGACACAAAAAGCTGGAGTAACTCAGCAGGTCAGGCAGCATCTCTGGAGAAAAGGAATAGGTGACGTTTCGGGTCGAGACCCTCCTTCAGACTGAGAGTCATGCTAAAGAGAAACGAGAGATATGGACGGTGATGCAGAGATATATTGAACAAATGACTGAAAGATGTGCAAAAAAACAACAATGATAAAGGAAACTAACTGGCCACTGTTAACTATGGGCTAAAGCTAGAATACTGGTTTGTGTAGACCTGCACACCTGGTCATTTTCCAACCCTATTTGTCTTTGAAGGGTCTCGACCCCGAAACGTCACCCTGCAACCTCATAGCATCTTCCTCACAGTTCACACTACCACCCAGCTTTGTATCATCTGCAAATTAGCTAATGGTACTTTTAATCCCTTCATCCAAGTACACTGAAGATAGACACAAAATGCTGGAGTAACTCAGCGGGACAGGCAGACAAGACTCAAGAATGGTCTCGACCCGAAACGTCACCTAATTCCTGTCCTCCAGAGATGCCTCCTGACCCACTGAGTGACTCCAGCATTTTGTGTCTACCTTCGTTGCGAAGAATTTGTCAGAGAAAAGGTATATTTGAGGACTTTATTGTTCTTTTTCAAAACAAATTGTTTTTTCCCAAACTAGTTTCTTCTCAGCTGTTATCAGGCAACTGAATCACCTACCACAACTAGTTAGCAGTCTTGAACTAGTACCCACCTCATTGGTTACCCCCGGACTATCTTTGATTGGACTTTATCTTTCACTAAACATTATTCCCTTATCGTGTCATATAGTCATAGATTGATACAGCATGGAAACAGGCCCTTCGGCCCAACTTGCCCATGCTGACCAACATGTCCCAGCTACACTAGTCCCACCTGCCCACGTTTGGTCCATATCCCACCAAATCTTTTCTATAAAGATTTCATAGGAATCTGAGGGATAACTTTTTCACACAAAGGTGTATGGAACAAGCTGCCAGAGGAGGTAGTTGAGGCAGGGACTATCCCAACATTTAAGAAACAGTTAGACAGGTACATGGATAGGACAGGGTTTGGAGGGATGTGGACCAAACACGGGCAGGTGGGACAAGTATAGCTGGGACATGTTGGCTGATGTGGGCGTTGGGCCGAAAGGCCTGTTTCCATGCTGTATCACTCTATGAGTCTATGACTCTATGAGAAGAAATCTAAGTCATCAAGGTAGTTTTCCACTACATTACATTTCTCCCAGTAGGTGACCATGCCCTTTTAAATCATTTTGGTCGCTGCTAGTTCGGGGATAATGTTGGAACTTTGAATTTACACATGAATTTTCACCCTGGCTGGTTCTGTTGTAAAAATGCATGGGGCGAGACCTTTCAGATCACTCCAGATTGCTAGGTAAATTATGAATGTACTGTCTGAATATTTACGCAGTGGCGTGACAGAAGACAGAAGAGACATTTATTTCAAGAGGGCTAGAATACAAAAAACAGGGATGCGGTCTTCGTCTTCTTGCGTATGGCGTGCACAGCCTAAAGTTGTAGGCCAAGGGTGGACATCCAGGCCAGGACAGCATCAGTTGTTGGGTGGATGGCCTTGATGCCACCAGGGAAAAGCCTCAGTGAGCAGTCATTCACGATGTGTGGGATGGTCTGGTCTGGATATCTGCAGTCGCAAGCAGGGCTGTCTGTCTGTCAGTCGTCCCCCACTTGTGCCGGCGATGGGCTGTTCTTTCACAGAGGGTGAGGATCCTGTTCAGGGTTCGCCATTGCTTGCGATGGAGGTCAAATCCCGGTGGTTTCACTGTTGGGGGGTGTCTGTGATGACCTCTCCGTTGTTGGGCGTTGGCATCTTTTCCAGGCTCTGCCCCACTCGGTCTTGGGGTCAAAGTCTTCCAGGGATTTGGCTGAAGACCAGGAGGGTTTGCAGATGGGACTGCAGGTCTGATCCCATTGGGCAGATTGTTGAAGTCAGCGTGGGTGGGAAGGTCAGGGTTAGCCTTGATTCATGCTATTGAGGGCGTGCAGCGTAGGTTTACTAGGTTAATTCCCGGAATGGCGGGACTGTCGTCTGTTGAAAGACTGGAGCGACTAGGCTTGTATACACTGGAATTTAGAAGGATGACAGGGGATCTTATCGAAACGTATAAGATTGTTAAGGGGTTGGACACGTTAGAGGCAGGAAACATGTTCCCAATGTTGGGGGAGTCCAGAACAAGGGGCCGCAGTTTAAGAATAAGGGGTAGGCCATTTAGAACGGAGATGAGGAAAAACTTTTTCAGTCAGAGAGTTGTGAATCTGTGGAATTCTCTGCCTCAGAAGGCAGTGGAGGCCAATTCTCTGAATGCATTCAAGAGAGAGCTAGATAGAGCTCTTAAGGATAGCGGAGTCAGGGGTTTTTCTCCCCGTGACCCACATGGGTTTTCTCCGATATCTCCGGTTTCCTCCCACGCTCCAAAGACGCACAGGTTTGTAGGTGAATTGGCTCGGTGTAAAATGTAAATTGTCCCTAGTGGGTGTGTAGGATAGTGTTAGTGTGCGGGGATCGCTGGTCGGCGCGGACTCGGTGGGCCGAAGGGACTGTTTCCCGCGCTGAATCTTTAAACTAAACCAAACTAAACTAAATTAAATGTACAGTTTTGGCCTCCTAATCTGAGGAAAGACTTTCTTGCCATAGAGGGAGTACAGAGAAGGTTCACCAGATTGATCCCTGGGATGGCAGGACTTTCATATGAAGAAAGACTGGATAGACTCGGCTTGTACTCGCTGGAATTTAGAAGATTGAGGGGGGATCTTATAGAAACTTACAAAATTCTTAAGGGGTTGGACAGGCTAGATGCGGGAAGATTGTTCCCGATGCCAACATCGGGAACAATCTTCCTGCATCTAGCCTGTCCAACCCCTTAAGAATTTTGTCCAGAACAAGGGGGTCACAGTTTAAGGATAAGGGGGAAGTCTTTTAGGACCGAGATGAGGAAGTTTTTTTTCACACAGAGAGTGGTGAATCTGTGGAATTCTCTGCCACAGAAGGTAGTTGAGGCCAGTTCATTGGCTATATTTAAAAGGGAGTAAGATGTGGCCCTTGTGACTAAAGGGATCAGGGGGTATGGAGAGAAGGCAGGTACAGGATACTGAGTTGGATGATCAGCCATGATCATATTGAATGGCGGTGCAGGCTCGAAGGGCCGAATGGCCTACTCCTGCACCTATTTTCTATGTTTCTATGTTTCTATGTAAATGGAAGAGATAAGAAACAATGCTCAAAACATATTCTCGGAAAGCTGCCAGGGTCGCAGTCAGTCAGTAAGACTGGAGAGACAGGGAAAATTTGTAATCAAGCTGCCAAGAGGCACTCACTGAAGCCAGTGCTGATTAACTGAAGGTTGGTTTCAGAGCAGTGGTTTCACATTTTACAATTTTTTTTGAATAAAGAGACCAGGCATGTCATGGGATTTTAAATGAACACCAAAAATGTCTTGCATTTCGTGATAAGCAAACCAAATATTGGATGTCTGACTATTATTATTAAAAAAAAAGGAATTGAGTAATCTCTCTTGAACACATCCAGTGAATCGGCCTCCACTGCCTTCTGCGGCAGAGAATTCCACAGTTTCACAACTCTCTGGGTGAAAAAGCTTTTTCTCACATCAGGTCCTAAATCGCCTACCCCCCTTATTCTTAAACTGTGACCCCTGGTTCAGGACTCCCCCAACATTGGGAACATGTTTCCTGCCTCTTAACTTACGTTATTCTCCTATGATGTATCTGTACACTGTAAATGGTTCGATGGTAACCATGTGTGGACATTCCGCTGACTGGTTAGTTAGCACGCAACGAAAGCTTTTCACTGTACCTCGGTACACATGACCCAAATACTAAACTCATCTCAGCTCCCTCAATAATCTGGGATAGATTCCACCAGGCCCTGGGGGATTATCCACCTTGACGCTCTGTGAGTGGTTCAACACCACCTGCTTCTTCATCTGAAATTGCCCTTGCATGTTAGTATTCTCCACAGAAATCTCACCATCCTTCACGCCTGTTCCCTTGGCAAATACTGATGGCAAAGTACTTGTTTTGTACCTCACCTCCAACTAGGGGTGCCAACTGTCCCGTATTAGCCAGGACATCCCGTATTTTGAGCTAAATTGGTTTGTCCCGTACGGCACCGACCTTCTCCCGTATTAGGCCCGGGGGGGGGGGTGCTGTAGGCCTGGACGCTGTAGGCCCGGACACTGTAGGCCCGGGGGCCGCTGTAGGCCCAGACACTGTAGGCCCGGGGGCCGCTGCAGGACTGGACAGTGTAGGCCCAAACACTGTAGGCCCAGGGGCCGCTGCAGGCCCGGACACTGTAGGCCCAGGGGCCGCTGCAGGCCCGGACACTGTAGGCACGGACGCTGTAGGCCCGAACACTGCAGGCCCGGACAGTGTAGGCTAACGGAGTGTGTTCGGGGAGTGGGGTCGAGTGTGTTCGCCAAACGGAGGTTGTGGAGCAACCTGCCTCCCGGCCCGGGCGGCCGCCATTGGTGGAGCGGGAGCACCTGGCCGCTGGCTGGGTGAGGTCACGTGGGGCGCGGGCGGTGACGTCAGCTTTTGTCCCTTATTTTGGGAGTTAGAAAGTTGGCACCCCTACTCCAAGGTCTAACTCCAAGTATAAATTCCATCCTTTATTCTAGTGTGGTCCCAACCTCTCACTGGGTGATGAATTCAGGGTGAATAAACTGGGCATCAAAGCACATAGAGTCATAGAGAGACACAGCGTGGTAACAGGCACTTCGGCCCAACATACCCAAGCTGGCCAACGTGTCCCAGCTACACTAGTCCCACCTGCCCGCGTTTCGCAAGTTCACAACTTTACAAGTTATAGGAGTAGAATTAGGCCCATTCGACCCATCGAGTCTACTCCGCCATTCAATCATGGCTGATCTATCTCTCCCTCCTAACCCCATTCTCCTGCCTTCTCCCCATAACCTCTGACACCCGCACTGATCAAGAATCTATCCATCTCTACCTTAAAAATATCCACTGACTTGGCCTCCACAGCCCTCTGTGGCAATGAGTTCCACAGATTAACTACCCCCCTGACTAAAGAAGTTCCTCCTCACCTCCTTTCTAAAAGAGCGTCCTTTAATTCAGAGGCTAAGACCTCTGGTCCTAGACTCTCCCACCTGTGGAAACATCCCAGTATCTCTCTCTCTCTCTCTCCTTGCGGTGCTGTTGCTTTGGCCCCTGTGGCTCGGTGCAGTTCCGTTCCTTCATGCACGGACTTCCTCCAGGAGCGCCTGTCCAGTGCAATGTTCTTCCAGTTGCTGGATGTGATGCGGAATTTCATCAGGCTGTTCTTGACGTTGTCCTTGAAGCGTTTCTTTGGCCTGCCGGGGGCTGGCTGACCTTACTTTAGTTGAGAGTACAGAATCTGTTTAATGGCCAAATGAAGTCAATGAGCACAAGTGTCTTTTGGTCAGCTTGGACCTCCTGAATGATAGACAATAGACAATAGACAATAGACAATAGGTGCAGGAGGAGGCCATTCGGCCCTTTGAGCCAGCACCGCCATTCAATGTGATCATGGCTGATCATTCTCAATCAGTACCCCGTTCCTGCCTTCTCCCCATACCCCCTGACTCCGCTATCCTTAAGAGCTCTATCTAGCTCTCTCTTGAATGCATTCAGAGAATTGGCCTCCACTGCCTTCTGAGGCAGAGAATTCCACAGATTCACAACTCTCTGACTGAAAAAGTTTTTCCTCATCTCAGTTCTAAATGGCCTACCCCTTATTCTTAAACTGTGGCCCCTTGTTCTGGACTCCCCCAACATTGGGAACATGTTTCCTACCTCTAACGTGTCCAACCCCTTAATAATCTTATACGTTTCGATAAGATCTCCTCTCATCCTTCTAAATTCCAGTGTATACAAACCTAGTCGCTCCAGTCTTGCAACATATGACAGTCCCGCCATGATTGAATGAATGAATGAATGAATGAATGAATGAATGAATGAATGAATGAACGAACGAATGAATGAATGAATGAATGAATGAATGAATGAATGAATGCTTTATTGTCACAATGTGACAAGTCCCAGTGAGATTCTTTGTTCTGCGCACACACAAGGTATGCAAAGAGTCGCCACATAAAGGGCGCCCACAGAGTTACAAGTATCCAACTTGAACACAAACCATTTTTAACACATTCCATTTGTGGTCACCCTTAGTTCTCGACGGCACGTCCCTACCTCCGGCACCCACGACGGGCTGAATGGCCTGTTCCATGAGATCATAAGTGATAGGAGCAGAATTAGGCCATTTGGCCCATCAAGTCTACTCCGCCAATCAATCATAGAAAACATGGAAAATAGGTGCAGGGGGAGGCATGCCTGATCATCCACACTGTAGAAACATAGAAAATAGGTCATGGCTGATCTATCTGTTCCTCCCAACCCCATTCTCCTGCCTTCTCCCCATAACCTTTGACACCCGTGCCCATCAACAATCTATCTATCTCTGCCTTAAAAATATCCATTGACTTGGAAAGGAGAGAAGGAATGGGTGACGTTTCTGAAGAAGGGTCTCGACCAGAAAGGTCACCCATTCCTTCTCTCCCGAGATGCTGCCTGACCCGTTGAGTTACTCCAGCGTTTTGTGTCTACCTTCGGTTTAAGCCAGCATCTGCAGTTTTGTTTTTCCTCCCATTTTGCCGCTCCACTGCGAAACGTCCTCAAGGTATGTCAACTTTGAAGAAGTTCTCCTCCTCTCTCCGACAGGAGTTCAGCAGTCTGAAGAAGGGTCTCGACCCGAAACGTCACCCATTCCTTCTCTCCCGAGATGCTGCCTGACCTGCTGAGTTACTCCAGCAGTTTGTGCCTAACCTTCCACTGACTTGTCCTCCACAACCTTCTGTGGCAAATAATTCCACGATTTACCACCCTCTGACTAAAGAAGTAC
Source organism: Rhinoraja longicauda (assembly GCF_053455715.1). Classification (NCBI taxonomy): domain Eukaryota; kingdom Metazoa; phylum Chordata; class Chondrichthyes; order Rajiformes; family Arhynchobatidae; genus Rhinoraja; species Rhinoraja longicauda. Next base: position 56,156,444 of record NC_135962.1, read on the forward strand.
CTCCTCATCTCCTTCCTAAAGGAACGTCCTTTAATTCTGAGGCTGCGACCTCTGATCCTAGACTCTCCCACTAGTGGAAACATGCTCTCCACATCCGCTCTGTCCAGGCCGTTCATTATTCGGTGCGTTTCAATGAGGTCTCCACCCTTGTGCTGTTTCCGATTCTCCGTGCTCGATGACTCCACGATCCACAATCCCCGAATTCAAAGAGAAGACGAGACCTCCGATTATTGAGAACCCCCTCCCGACAAAATCGTGCCAAAACAAAAATACTGCCAGACATAACAGAAAATAAAAACCTACAGCAAAGGTAGACACAAAATGCTGGGAGTAACTCAGCGGGACAGGCAGCATCTCTGGAGAGAAGGAACGGGTGACAAGATGGCAGGGGAAGAGAAAAGACATTGTGGCCTTCCATCACGGTGAGGAGGGGACTGGAGGAGACTCACTGTGATGGATGTTTCTTTTTGTTTGGTGTTAGTTTGTGATTGTATGTGTTATTGCATTTTAATTGATTATTCTCATTGGTCTTATTGTTCAACTGCGGGTAATGTTTAATTTCACTACACATTTATGTGTATGTGACAAATAAACGACTATTGACTATTGACTATTGACTATTGACTATTGACTATTGACTATTGACTATTGACTATTGACTATTGTTTCGGGTCGAGACCCTTCTTCAGACTGTGAGTCAGGGGAGAGGGAAACGAGAGGTAGAGACGGTGTTGCAGAGAGAAATAGAACAAATGAAGAAGGGTCTCGACCCGAAACGTCGCCCATTCCTTCTCTCCTGAGATGCTGCCTGAGTTACTCCAGCATTTTGTGTCCATCTTCGAGTTAAACCAGCATCTGCAGTTCCTTCCAACTCCAAAAAAAAACCCTACAACAGTCGCATTTCAGTGTTAAGTGGAAATAATGAATAATAACCATTCGATTTTTTTTGCCCGCCTCTCAGCCATCGCCACGACGCACAGTTGTGAATAGATTTACGAGCCAGTTTGCAGTGGCCATCAGCGGCTGGGCTGGGTGGTGGGGAGGAAGCACTTGGGTTAATCAGTATTAATTTTGAGCAGCTTCAAGGTCAGTCGACTTGGACAAGGCACCGGCAGACCAGAGATGCTGCCCAGCTCCTGCAGAACCTTTGTGGTCTCATTTCCACAGCATCATTACGGCACAGCGCGAATTAATGTTGTGCATCTCACAGTCCCCCGCTGGTAATGGACTAAAATTTCCTTTGAGAATACGTCCGTGGGCAATTTAAAACGGTTGGTAGAGCTGCTCGACTTCCAGTCATGGTTTCTAGGTCAGGACATTTCTCTCTCTGGAAGAGACGGCGAGGTAATAATAGAATCTGGGCGGTCACTGTGGCGCAGCGGTAGAGTTGCTGCCTTGCAGCGCCTTACAGCGCCGGAGACCCGGGTTCCATCCCGACTACGGGGGCTGTCTGTACGGAGCTTGTACGCTCTCCCCGTGACCTGCGTGGGTTTTCCTCCCACACTCCAAAGACGTGCAGGGTTTGGAGGTTAATTGGCTGGGTCCAAGTGTAAAATGGTCCCCAGTGTGTGTAGGATAGTGTTCGTGTGCGGGGATCGCTGGTCGGTGCGGACTCGGTGGGCCGAAGGGCCTGTTTCCCCATATTGTGCATTCCTGAACTACCGTCTACCTCATTGGAGACCCTCTGACTATCTTTGATCGGACTTTACTGGCTTTATCTTGCACTAAGCATTATTTGCGTTATTCCCTTCATCATGTATGGATGGCTCGATTGTAATCATGGGCGATCATGATTGTAATCAGGGTGGTGCAGCGGTAGAGTTGCTGCCTTTCAGCGAATGCAGCGCCGGAGACCCGGGTTCCATCCCGACTACGGGCGCTGTCTGTGCGGAGTTTGTATGTTCTCCCCGTGACCTGCGTGGGTTTTCTCCGAGATCTTCAGTTTCCTCCCACAACTCCAAAGACGTGCAGGTTTGTAGGTTAATTGGCTTTGTAAAAGTAAAAATTGTCCCTAGTGGGTGTAGGATAGTGTTAGTGTGCGGGGATCGCTGGGCGGCGCGGACCCGGTGGGCCGAAGGGCCTGTTTCCGCGCTGTATCTCTAAAAAAAACGAAACTAAAAGAAATCATGTTTTGTCTTTCCATTGACTGGATAACACGCAACAAAAGGTCTTCACTCTACCTACACGTGACAATAAACTAAACTGACATTGCAAAGTCTCTTAAATGCCACTATCATATCGATCTCGACCACCACCCCTGGCTCCACGTTCCAGTCACTCACCACCCACTGTGTAAACAAACCTCCCCCCAAACGTCTGAAGAAGGGTCTCAACCCGAAACGTCACCCATCCCTTCTCTCCTGAGATGCTGCCTGACCTGCTGAGTTACTCCAGCATTTTGTGAATAAATACCCCCAAACATACATTGCCCCTCTTACCTTAAAGCTCTGTACTCTGGTATTTTATTTCTCCATCCTGAGAACAAAGGTTCTGACTGTCTAAGGTAGACTCAAAATGCTGGAGTAACTCAGCGGGACAGACAGCATCTCTGGAGAGAAGGAATGGGTGACGTCTCGGCTCGAGACCCTTGTTCAGATCATATCAAGTCAGTCTGAAGAAGGGTCTCGACCCTAAACGTCACCCATTCCTTCTCTCCAGAGATGCTGCCTGTCCCGCTGAGTTACTCCAGCATTTTGTGTCCACCTTCGATGTAAACCAGCATCTGCAGTTCTTTCTTGCACTGTAAATGATGGGCAGTTTCTGCAGTGTGCAGTTCCAAACGCGTTGTTTGTGAATTTTCTCGACTTCCATATCAAAGGTCCACATTTTATATTAAACCACATTATCAGCAAACACATAAGCGAAATCAAATTGACATTTGCTTGAAACAAACTGCAAGCTGTTGGGAGTAAAAATAAATGATTATTATTTGTTTTTAACACAGTGTTCCTCATGTTTGTATTCCCTTGATGTGGGGCAATTAGATTTTACCCATTTGTTTCTGATGCAGTTTGCTTTCTTTTGAATTGTCTTTAGTTTAATTTACTTTGGAGATACAGCGCAGAATCAGGCCCTTCGGCCCAACGAGTCCGCTCCGACCAGCGATCCCCATAAGCTAGTCGGCATCCAGTTAGGAAAAGGGGACGTACAACGAGATCTGGGTGTCCTAGTGCATCAGTCACTGAAAGGAAGCATGCAGGTACAGCAGGCAGTGAAGAAAGCCAATGGAATGTTGGCCTTCATAACAAGAGGAGTTGAGTATAGGAGCAAAGAGGTCCTTCTGCAGTTGTACAGGGCCCTAGTGAGACCGCACCTGGAGTGCTGTGTGCAGTTTTGGTCTCCAAATTTGAGGAAGGATATTCTTGCTATTGAGGGCGTGCAGCGTAGGTTCACCAGGTTAATTCCCGGAATGGCAGGACTGTCGTATGTTGAAAGACTAAAGCGGCTAGGCTTGTATACACTGGAATTTAGAAGGATGAGAGGAGATCTTATCGAAACGTATAAGATTATTAAGGGGTTGGACACGTTAGAGGCAGGAAACATGTTCCCAATGTTGGGGGAATCCAGAACCAGGGGCCACAGTTTAAGAATAAGGGGTAGGCCATTTAGAACGGAGATGAGGAAAAACTTTTTCAGTCAGAGAGTGGTAAATCTGTGGAATTCTCTGCCTCAGAAGGCAGTGGGGGCCAATTCTCTGAATGCATTCAAGAGAGAGCTAGATAGAGCTCTTAAGGATAGCGGAGTCAGGGGGTGTGGGGAGAAGGCAGGAACGGGGTACTGATTGAGAATGATCAGCCATGATCACATTGAATGGCGGTGCTGGCTCAAAGGGCTGAATAGCCTCCTCCTGCACCGATTGTCTATTGTCTATTGGCCCCGTATGAAAGCAAAAATATTTTGCGGGATTTGGGTCGAGCATTTGCAGAACAATCTCGCCAGAAATGCCTGCTTTTCAACTCGCAAAGCTTGACAGCCGGTAATGAAACAAAGCGTCGCGCTGAAAAGGTGATCAAAGAATTGCTAACTGTCGCTGTCTGTCCCGATTACTTATGTTCTCGAGTTCTAATCTTTCGCAGTCGCATTGACTGGCAGAGTCTGGCTGTTCGGTTAACATGTTACTTCCACACGTTGACAAATATGGAACACATTGTCCTTGTTCCTTAGATAGGAATCTTGTTATCTTGTCGACCAAAGAACAGCATATATATAACATCAGCAAGGGGTGAAGCTTGTCATCTGGAAGTTGTCCTCCTTATCAACCAGGCCATTGAAGGTTATGCCCGACTATGCAGGAAAAAAACCTGCAGATGCTGGTTTAAATCGAAGGTAGACACAAAGTGCTGGAGTAACTCAGCACGTCAGGGAGCATCTCTGGAGAGAAGGAATGGGTGACGTTTCGGGTTGAGACCCTTCTTCAGACTGAAGGTATCACAAAATGCTGGAGTAACTCAGCGGGTCAGGCAGCATCTCAGGAGAGAAGGAATGGGTGATCAGGCAGACAATAGGCAATAGACAATAGGTGCAGGAGGAGGCTATTCGGCCCTTCGAGCCAGCACCGCCATTCAATATGATCATGGCTGATCGTTCTCAATCAGTACCCCGTTCCTGCCTTCTCCCCATACCCCCTGACTCCGCTATCCTTAAGAGCTCTATCTAGCTCTCTCTTGAATGCATTCAGAGAATTGGCCTCCACTGCCTTCTGAGGCAGAGAATTCCACAGATTCACAACTCTCTGACTGAAAAAGTTTTTCCTCATTTCAGTTCTAAATGGCCGACCCCTTATTCTGAAACTGTGGCCCCTTGTTCTGGACTCCCCCAACATTGGGAACGTGTTTGGCAGCATCTCAGGAGAGAAGGAATGGGTGAGATGGGGAGGGAGGGAGGGAGGATAGGTTGCTGCACCAATGCAGAAGAGGTTTGGACCCAAGGGGTCCACTTGGTCTAGATTGAACTAAAGTGCACAATGGATGGATTGAAGAGTTAAGATGTTGAAGGTCCCTTGCTGCAATCTGATCCTCGAAAAAGCAAGTGGAGCATTTTCAGCCCTGACACTTCATGCATGCCACTGGAACTCCAGAAGCCATCGACTGAGGCACAACCGCTGCTGTTTAATTGACTAATTAACTGCGATGAGCAGCTGGTTGCACTTCAGCAAGTGTCTCTAGTTGAAGATCCACTTCTGCGACGTTGCATTGAAATGCTCCACTGAGCCGCTTAAATTGCCTTGGCTGGAGTCCCTGAATTTAAAAGGTGAGGGACGGATGCAAAATGCTGGAGTGTCTCGGCGGGACAGGCAGCAGCCTCTCTGGAGGGAAGGAATGGGCGACGTTTCTAATCGAAACCCTCCTTCGGACCGAGGAGTCAGGGGAGAGGGAGTCACAGAGATAAGGAAGGGTAATGCGTGAAAACGAGACATCGAAAGAGATAAAGTTCAAGGAGAATGTAGAATAGATCACTGTTAGCTGATTTCAATAGAGCTCTAGGGGCTAGTGGAATCAAGGGATATGGGGAGAAGGCAGGCACGGGTTACTGATCATGGATGATCAGCCGTGATCACAATGAATGGCGGTGCTGGCTCGAAGGGCCAAATAACCTCCACCTGCAACTATTTCCTATGTTTCTATGTTTCTAACTCGGGGAAGGTGACAACAAAGCAAACATGGATAAAATGTAATCGGGGGACATTCAGACTGGTGGGAGAAGTGGGAAGGGGAAGGATTTTTTTTTTTAGATTTAGAGATACAGCGCGGAAACAGGCCCTTCGGCCCACCGGGTCCGTGCCGCCCAGCGATCCCCGCACACTTACACAATCCTACACACACACACACGGGACAATTTACAATTTCACCAAGCCAATTAACCTACAAACCTGCACGTCTTTGGAGTGTGGGAGGAAACTGAAGATCTTGGAGAAAACCCACGCAGGTCACGGGGAGAACGGACAAACTCCGTACAGACAGCACCCGTGGTCGGGATCGAACCCGGGTCTCTGGTGCTGTAAGGCAGCAGTTCTACTGCTGCGCCACCATGCAAAACAAAGCTAGGGACAATTCTTTACATTTACCAAGCTAATTAACCTACAAACCTGCACGTCTTTGGAGTGTGAGAGGAAACCGAAGATCTCGGAGAAAACCCACGCAGGTCACGGGGAGAACGTACAAACTCCGTATAGGCAGCACCTGTAGTAGAGATGGAACCCGGGTCTCCGGCGCTGCATTCGCTGTGAGGCAGCAACTCTACCGCTGCGCCACCGTGACTTGCCCAAAGTCTAGTTCCGTTGGTTTTTGTTCACAACCTATTGCTATTTGTTTAAGCAAACTTCCAGTAACCGGTAAAGAGATCTGAACAATGAAGTGACTTCATTCAAGGACACTTGAAGGATAAGGCGTGGCTAATTGTTCTGCATTTGAAAGAAAATATTCTTGACAGTCACAAACGGAAACGTATCGAAATGCTAAGCTCTGAAAGGCCATGCACTGTGTGCCACGTCAAGTTTAGGTTTACTATTGTCACGTGTACCGAGGTACAGTGAAAAGCTTTGTTTTGCACGGTGGGGCAGCGGTAGAACTGCTGCCTTACAGCGCCAGAGACCCGGGATCGATCCCGACCACGGGCGCTGTCTGTACGGAGTTTGTCCGTTCTCCCCGTGACCCGCGTGGTTTTTCTCCGAGATCTTCGGTTTCCTCCCACACTCCAAAGACGTGCAGGTTTGTGGGTCAATTGGCTTGGTGAAATTGTAAATTATCCCTAGTGTGTGTGTGTGTGTAGGATTGTGTGAGTGTGCGGGGATCGCTGGTCGGCGCGGACCCGGTGGGCCGAAGGGCCTGTTTCCGCGCTGTATCTCTAAACTAAACTGAACTAAAACGAAAGCATGCCATCCAGTCAAATAAGATGACAATATACATCAATACAACCAATCCAAACTTAAGTGCAAAAGGTAGAGCAAAGGGAAAGATACAGAGTGCAGAATATAGTTCTAGAGTCATACAACATGAAAATAGGGCCATTGGCCCACCTTGCCAATGAGCCAACTTGTGACCAAGATAGCCCATCTGCATTAGTTCCATTTGCTCGCGTTTTGGCCCATATCCATCTAAACCTGCCCTATCCATGTACCTGACAAGTGTTTTTTAACACTTCTCAGCATTGTAGTACTTTAACCAACCTGATCTCCCGGTGGCTCAGCACTTCAACTCCCCCTCCCACTCCCAGTCTGACCTTTCTGTCCTGGGCCTCCTCCATTGTCATAGTGAGGCCCAGCGTAAATTGGAGGAACAGCACCTCATATTTCTGATTGAGAATGATCAGCCATGATCACATTGAATGGTGGTGCTGGCTCGAAGGGCCGAATGGCCTACTCCTGCACCTATTGTCTATTTCGCTTCGACAGCTTACACCCCAGCGGTGTGAACATTGACTTCTCTAACTTCAGATAGTTCCTCTGTCCCTCTCTAACCCCTCCCCCTTCCCAGTTCTCCCACTAGTCTTCCTGTCTCCTGCTACATCCTATCTTCGCCCCGCCCCCCCTCCCCTGACATCAGTCTGAAGAAGGGTCTTGACCCAAAACGTCACCCATTCCTTCTCTCCCGAGATGCTGCCTGACCCGCTGAGTTACTCCAGCATTTGGTGATACCTTCGATTTGTACCAGCATCTGCAATTATTTTCCTACACAGCATTGTAGTGTGTCCTAGTGTCAGGGGTTCTGGGCTGGAGAATGGGCCAGAGAACGAGGTTAGATCAGCCATGGTTGAATGGCAGAGTAGGGTCCCATCACGTCTGACCTTACAACCAATGTCCGCAATGAGGTAGACGCGAATTGGACTGTACCCCAGCTGATGGTTTAAGATGGTTTGAGTTAATATGTCTGTGTCAAAGATTTACCCTTCAATGGAGTGAAAGTGAAAGTGCAGAGGAAACAAAGAAACCTTTTAGATCTGTGCATCTTTTGCAAGCTTGGGATGTCTTATAGACAATAGACAATAGGTGCAGGAGGAGGCCATTCGGCCCTTCGAGCCAGCACCGCCATTCAATGTGATCATGGCTGATCATTCTCAATCAGTACCCCGTTCCTGCCTTCTCCCCATACCCCCTGACTCCGCTATCCTTAAGAGCTCTATCCAGCTCTCTCTTGAATGCATTCAGAGAATTGGCCGCCACTGCCTTCTGAGGCAGAGAATTCAAGGCAATTAACTATTTTTGAACTGCAGTTCGGGTGGCACACGAGGACGTCATGGTGGCGCAGCGGTAGAGTTACTGCCTTACAGCGCCAGAGACCCGGGTTCAATCCTGACTAAGGGCGCCACAAAATGCTGGAGTAACTCAGCGGGTCAGGCAGCATCTCAGGAGAGAAGGAATGGGTGATGTTTCGGGTCGAGACACTTCTTCAGACTGAAGAAGGGTCTCGACCCGAAACGTCACCCATTCCTTCTCTCCTGAGATGCTGCCTGACCCGCTGAGTTACTCCAGCATTTCGTGATACTATCGATTTGTACCAGCATCTGCAGTTATTTTCTTGACTGAGGATGCTGTCTGTTAGGAGTTTACACGTTCTCCTCGTGGGTTTTCTCCGGGAGCTCAGGTTTCCTCCCACATTACAAAGACGTGCGGGTTTGTAGGTTAATTGGCTTTGGTAAACTGTCCCGAGTGTGTGCAGGACTATGATCTCGTGTAATTGGGGGGATCGTTGGTCGATGCGGACTCGATGGGCCAAAGGGCCTGTTTCTGCATTCTATCTCCAAACTAAAACACTAAACTAAGTTGCGTTGGCAATTATAATGTATGGGCGTCAGGATTCCAGGCAGGGAAAGTGATAAAGATCAATCGGTCTATTTTGGTGTTGTTCGTTGAAATAAATATTAACCAGAATATTAGGATTAGACAATAGACAATAGACAATAGGTGCAGGAGGAGGCCATCCGGCCCTTCGAGCCAGCACCGCCATTCAATGTGATCATGGCTGATCATTCACAATCAGTACCCCGTTCCTGCCTTCTCCCCATACCCCCTGACTCCGCTATCCTTAAGAGCTCTATCTACCTCTCTCTTGAATACATTCAAAGAATTGGCCTCCACTGCCTTCTGAGGCAGAGAATTCCACAGATTCACAACTCTCTGACTGAAAATATTTTTCCTCATCTAAGTTCTAAATGGCCTACCCCTTATTCTTAAACTGTGGCCCCTTGTTCTGGACTCCCCCAACATTGGGAACATGTTTCCTGCCTCTAACGTGTCCAACCCCTTAATAATCATACGTTTCGATAAGATCTCCTCTCATCCTTCTAAATTCCAGTGTATACAAACCTAGTCGCTCCAGTCTTTCAACATATGACAGTCCCGCCATTCCGGGAATTAACCTAGGAAAAAAAATATTATTTTTCTTCGACCTAGTGCCAGAGAATCTTTTACATCCATCAGAGGTTTAACTGCTGTGAAAGAAGGCACTGCTGGCTTGGCAGCAAATCAGGACATTGGACAGAGGCAACTTTGATTTCTGTAATGTTTTGGAATAGAGTCATAGAGTCAGAGAGTGATACAGTGTGGAAACAGGCCCTTTGGTCCAACTCACCCACACCGGCCAACAATGTCCCAGCTACCCTAGTCCCACTTGCCTGCGCTTGGTCCATATCCCCCCAAACCTGTCCCATCCATGTACCTGTCTAACTGTTTCTTAAACGATGGGATAGTCCCAGCCTCAACTACCTCCTCTGCCAGCTCGTTCCATACACCCACCACCCTCTGTGTGAAAAGGTTACCCCTCGGATTCCTATGAAATCTTTTCCCCTTCACCTTGAACTAATGTCCTCTGGTCCTCGATTCCCCTACTCTGGGTAAAAGACTCTGTGCGTCTACCCGATCTATTCCTCTCAGGATTTTGAATAGCCACAAACTGCTGGAGTAACTCAGCAGGTCAGGCAGCATCCATGGAAAAAAAATAATAGGTGATGTATCGGTTCTGAAACCTTTTTAGACTGAAAGTAGAAGTGGGGGTGGGGGGGGGGGGGGGGGGAATAACTAGAGGCGAGAAGAGGCCAGAACGAATGATTTGGAATAGTCTGATTCTGTTGTACCTGCAGGACCAGGGGTGTTACATTCAGTGACGTTTGGAGGGGCTTGTGTGACTGTGTGTAGTGTTGTAGGATGACCATCTGTTATGTGCCCGAAATCTGGTATTTTACATTTTTATCATGGGGGTCATGATTTTGTACACCGTATATATTATGAAGCATATTAAAGGAGGACTAGAGTGTCTGAGCAACAGGGACAGGTTGAGCAGGCTGGGACTCTATTCCTTGGAGCGCAGGAGGATGAGAGGTGATCTCCTTGCATAGCATTCACTAAAATCATGAGAGAAATAGATCGGGTAGATGCACAGAGTCTCTTGCCCAATGTAGGGGAATGGAGGACCAGAGGACATCGGTTCAAGGTGAAGGGGAAAAGATTTCATGGGAATCTGAGGGGTAACGTTTTTCACACAGAGGGCGGCGGGTGTATGGAACAAGCTGCCAGAGGAGGTAGTTGCGGCTGGGTCACTGCCCGGTCCATGACCTCCCCACCATCGAAGGGATTTATCGGAGTCGCTGCCTCAAAAGGCCAGCCAGCATCATCAGAGACCCACACCACCCTGGCCACACACTCACATCACCGCTGCCATCGGGAAGAAGGTCCAGGAGCCTGAAAACTGTGACGTCCAGGTTCAGGAACACTTTCTTCCCTACAGCCTTCAGGCTATTAAACACTACAACCTCAAATAAGCTCTGAACTACAATAGGCTATTATTGTTATTAATTATTATTATTATTATTATTATTATTATTATTATTATTATTATTATTATTATTATTATTATTATTATTATTATTATTATTATTATTATTATTATTATTATTATTATTATTATTATTATTATTATTATTATGTACAGTGCACTATGTTTACATATTCTGTTGTACTGCAGCAAGTAAGAATTTCATTGTTCTATCTGGACCACATGAGAATAAAACACTTGATTCTTGACTATCCCAACGTTTATACACTGGAATTTAGAAGGATGAGAGGGGATCTTATCGAAACGTATAAGATTATTAAGGGGTTGGACACGTTAGAGGCAGGAAACATGTTCCCCATGTTGGGGGAGTCCAGAACAAGGGGCCACAGTTTAAGAATAAAGGGTAGGCCATTTAGAACTGAGATGAGGAAAAACTTTTTCAGTCAGAGAGTTGTGAATCTGTGGAATTCTCTGCCTCAGAAGGCAGTGGAGGCCAATTCTCTGAATGCATTCAAGAGAGAGCTAGATAGAGCTCAAGTCAAGTTTATTTGTCACATACACATACACGATGTGCAGTGAAATGAAAGTGGCAATGCCTGCGGATTGTGCAAAAAAAAAGAATTACAGTTACAGCATATAAATTAAAGTTAATACAGAGACGACAAAAATTAGGCCCTGGAGTTCTTAAGGATAGTGGAGTCAGGGGGTATGGGGAGAAGGCAGGAACGGGGTACTGATTGAGAATGATCAACCATGATCACATTGAATGGCGGTGCTGGCTCGAAGGGCCGAATGGCTTCCTCCTGCACCTATTGTCTATTGCCTATTGTCTGTTGTTTAAGAAACAGTTGGACAGGTACATGGCTAGGACGGGTTTGGAGGGATATGGACCAAATGCAAGCAGGTGGGACTAGTGTAGCTGGGACATTGTTGGCCGGTTGTGGACAAGTTGGGCCGAAGGGCCTGTTTCCACACTACGACTCTCACGGCTCGAAGTGTAATGAGACCCGGGCATATTTAGCTTTCTCTCTCCCTCCCTCTCTCTCCCTCTCTCTCCCTCTCTCTCCCTCTCTCTCCCTCTCTCTCCCTCTCTCTCCCTCTCTCTCCCTCTCTCTCCCTCTCTCTCCCTCTCTCTCTCTCTCTCTCTCTCTCTCCCTCTCTCTCTCCCTCCCCCTCCCCCTCTCTCTCTCTCTCTCTCTCTCTCTCTCTCTCTCTGTGTAGCACGATCAAAATGGTGCTTTTGTTCATTTCCAAACTCCTTATCTTGCCGCTGTGAATAATGACCTGAGAAAATGGTCCGACCTGACAGAGCAAACGGCAGGTCAGTGAAGGATTACATTATCACGAATATAGCAGCATATGATGTATTAAAAGGGCTCGAGATTAATTTTTCTGTTCAAAATATGGATTGAGTGATTCAAAATGTTTAAACCATCCCGAAGTCAGGGAGATGTAATCTATATCAGAACAAATGGTCCCTTCCATTCCTATCATCAATTCTAATTTTGGTTTGACTGGAAGAGAGATAAGATTGTGCAGAAGCTCCATTATAGACAATAGACAATAGGTGCAGGAGGAGGCCATTCAGCCCTTCGAGCCAGCACCGCCATTCAATGCGATCATGGCTGATCACTCTCATTCAGTACCCCGTTCCTGCCTTCTCCCCATACCCCCTCACTCCGCTATCCTTAAGTGCTCTATCCAGCTCTCTCTTGAAAGCATCCAACTGGCCTCCACTACCTTCTGAGGCAGAGAATTCCACACCTTCACCACTCTCTGACTGAAAAAGTTCTTCCTCATCTCCGTTCTAAATGGCCTACCCCTTATTCTTAAACTGTGGCCCCTTGTTCTGGACTCCCCCAACATTGGGAACATGTTTCCTGCCTCTAATGTGTCCAATCCCCTAATTATCTTATATGTTTCAATAAGATCCCCCCTCATCCTTCTAAATTCCAGTGTATACAAGCCTAATTGCTCCAGCCTTTCAACATACGACAGTCCCGCCAATCCGGGAATTAACCTAGTGAACCTACGCTGCACGCCCTCAATAGCATTGTTATTCATTTTCTTCTACACCGTGGCAGGTGGGTAATCAGCTATTAATGGCTTTGCCATAATTGACTTTTTCCATTGCAATGTTTGTTTTTGAAGACTAAGACTGAAGGCAGATGCCAATCTCATATTGCACTGTAGTAATGGGTCTATCAAAGAGATGGGAGGTTAGAAGATATATCCATAGTCGTAGAGTCATAGAGTGACACAGTGTGGAAACAGGCCCTTCGGCCCAACTTTCCCACACTGGCCAACAATGTCCCAGCTGCACGAGTCCCACTTGCCCGCTCTTGGTCCACATTCCCTCCAAACCTGTCCTATCCATGTGCCTGTCCAACTGTGTCTTAAACATTGGGATAGTCCCAGCCTCAACTACCTCCTCCGGCAGCTCGTTCCACCCGTTGTGTGAATACATTGGAATTTAGAAGGATGAGAGGGGATCTTATCGAAACGTATAAGATTATTAAGGGGTTGGGCACGTTAGAGGCAGGAAACATGTTCCCAATTCGATTTATTCACAAAATGCTGGAGTAACTCAGCAGGTCAGGCAGCATCTCGGGAGAGAAGGAATGGGAACAACATGTTCCCAATGTTGGGGGAGTCCAGAACCTGGGGCCACAGTTTAAGAATGGTAACAGTAAGCAAGGTGATATTTAGCTTAGTTTCGAGATACCGCGCGGAAACAGGCCCTGCGGCCCACCGGGTCCGCGACGCCCAGCGATCCCCGCACATTAACATTACCCTGCACCCACTAGGGACAATTTTTACAGACCAATTAACCTACAAACCTGCACGTCTTTGGAGTGTGGGAGGAAACCGGAGATCTCGGAGAAAACCCACGCAGGTCACGGGGAGAATGTACAAACTCCATAAAGACAGCATCCGTAGTCAGGATCGAACCCGGGTCTCCGGCGCTGCATTCGCTGTGAGGCAGCAACTCTACCGCCGCGCCACCGTGACCGCCCCGACGTATACAGCCAATGACTCCTCTAAAACGAAGCAACTCCAATACTTCATATTCTAGTTGTGGCATTGAACCCAAAATATGATTGAAAATGCTACCAAAGACCAAAGCAGTTACAAATTAGACATAAGTGCCTGATCCCAAAGCTGATTGCTACCTGCAGGTTTGCAAGCACAAAAATTACAGTTAAGCATCTGTTGGAGTATAGTTAGCTCGCTCGGAGTGCAATTATCGAAAAGCAATTCAGGCAAATAGAGTTCTTATCACACCTGAGACAAATCAGAATTGCAATATGCTGATTTTATTAAGAAGCAAGGTTTATTTTACAGTGGAGGGGAACATTGCCAGGAACAGTGCGTTTCTCTTAAAAAATATTTCAGCTCGTTAGCAATGCTCACAAAATGCAAACACCCCTTGTCTACTCTGACCTTGGTCATTCCAAAAGACTGGAGCGACTAGGCTTGTATACACTGGGATTTAGAAGGATGAGAGGGGATCTTATCGAAACGTATAAGATTATTAAGGGGTTGGACACGTTAGAGGCAGGAAACATGTTCCCAATGTTGGGGGAGTCCAGAACAAGGGGCCACAGTTTAAGAATAAGGGGTAGGCCATTTAGCACGGAGATGAGGAAAAACCTTTTCAGTCAGAGAGTTGTGAATCTGTGGAATTCTCTGCCTCAGAAGGCAGTGGAGGCCAATTCTCTGAATGCATTCAAGAGAGAGCTAGATAGAGCTCTTAAGGATAGCGGAGTCAGGGGGTATGGGGAGAAGGCAGATACGGGGTACTAATTGAGAATGATCAGCCGTGATCACATTGAATGGCGGTGCTGGCTCGATGGGCCGAATGGCCTCCTCCTACACCTATTGTCTATTGTCTATTGTCTATTGGTGAACAAAGAGCATGCAACACGAACATTCATAGTCTTAATTGGCGACACTGGACTGACTTGGCTTCTGTCGGTGTAGGAAAGAACTGCAGATGCCGTTTTAAACCGAAGATAGACACAAAATGCTGGAGTACCTCGGCTGGACAGGCAGCATCTCCGGAGAGAGGGAATGGGTGACGTTTCGAGTCGAGACCCTTCTTCGGACTGAAGGAGTCTGAAGAAGGGTTTCGATCCAAAAGGTCATAAGGTCATAAGGAATAGCAGTAGAATTAGGCCATTCGGCCCATCAAGTCTACTCCACCATTCAATCATGGCTGATCTATCTCTCCCTCTTAACCCCATTCTCCTGCCTTCGCCCCATAACCCCTGACACCCGTACTAATCAAAAATCTATCTATCTCTGTCTTAAAAATACCCACTGACTTGGCCTCCACAGCCGTCCGTGGCAATGAATTCCACAGATTCACCACCCTCTGACTAAAGAAATGTCTCCTAATCTCCTTCCTAAAAGAACGTCAATCATGGCTGATCTATCTCTCCCTCCTAACCCCATTCTCCTGCCTTCTCTCCATAACCCCTGATACCTGTATTAATCAAAATTCTATATACATCTGCCTTAAAAATATCCATTGACTTGGCCTCCACAGGCTTTTGTGGCAAATAATTCCACAGGTTCACCACCCTCTGACTAAAGAGATACCTCCTCATCTCCTTCCGAAAGAAACGTCCTATAATTCTGAGTCTGTGACCTCTGGTCCTAGACTCTCCCACTAGTGGAAACATCTTCTCCACATCCACTCTATTCAGGCCTTTCACTATTCTGTACGTTTCAATGAGGTCCCCCCCCTCATTCTTCTAAACTCCAGCGAGTACAGGCCCAGTGCCGACAAACGCTCATCATATGTTAACCCACTCATTCCTGGGATCATTCTCGTCAACCTCCTCTGGACCCTCTCCAGAGCCAGCACATCCATCTTCATATACGGTGCCCGAAATTGCTGAGGAGAATGGGGTTGAGAGGGAAAGATAGGTCAGCCATGATTGAACGGCGGAATAGACTTGATGGGCTGAATGACCTAATTCTACTCCTATCACTTGTGATCTTATGATCTAAAGAAATTCCTCCTCATCTCCTTCCTCAAAGAACGTCCTTTAATTCTGAGGCTGTGACCTCTGGTCCTAGACTCTCCCACCAGTGGAAACATCCTCTCCACATCCACTCTATCCAGGCCTTTCACTGAGGTCCCCCCTCATTCTTCTAAATTCCAGCGAGTACAGCCGCCAAATATGTTGAGCAAATTGCGTTCTTCGAAGAATAAGTCCAGTATTCAAAGGGTGAAACCAATTAAGCAAATTTGTTCGCTGATAGATTGTGAGGTCTTCATAATTTATTCATAAAACACAGCTTCAGAAATCAACTCCTAATTGCCAATACAGTTTTGCATACTGATGTTTCTTTATATAGAATGTGTCTTCATTTTGCAATGATTGCAGGAGGTTTTTTTCATAGAGCTATCTTTGAGCACACACATGGAGTCCATTATACACACTGAGGAATTGGGCGGCACGGTGGCGCAGCGGTAGAGTTGCTGCCTCACAACAAATGCAGCGCCCTAGACCCGGGTTCGATCCCGACTACGGGCGCTGTCTGTACGGAGTTCGTACTTTCTCCCCGTGACATGCGTGGGTTTTCTCCGAGATCTTCGGGTTTCCTCCCACACTCCAAAGACGAGCGGGTTTGTAGGTTAATTGGCTTGGTAAATGTAAAAGAAATTGTCCCGAGTGCGTGTAGGATAGTGTTAATGTGCGGGGATCGCTGATCGGCGCGGACCCGGTGTCTCTAAACTAAACTAAGCATAAACTTAGTTAAAAAGAACTGAGGTTTCAAAAGCACCTCAATAGAATTAAGAGGATTGGAAAGGCAGAAAAGTGTTTGAAGAATTTTGGCCTGGCACGTTGAAAACGTGGCTATTGATGGTGCAGAAGCAAAGAGCCAAAAATGGATGTAGACATCGACCATGGGCTGCACAGTGGCGCAGCGGTAGAGTTGCTGCCTTACAGCACCAGAGACATGGGTGCCATCCCGACTACGGGTGCTGTCTGTACGTAGTTTGTACGTTTTCCCCGTGACCTGCGTGGGTTTTCGCCGAGATCTTTGGTTTTCTCCCACAACTCCAAAGACACACAGGTTTGTAGGTTAATTGGTTTGGTGTAAATGTAAAAATTGTCCCCTAGTGTGTGTCGGGTCGAGTTTGTAGGTTGTGGCTCGGTATAATCATAAATCATCCCGAGTGTGTGTAGGATAGACTTAGTGTGTGTAGGCATCACAGGCCGGCACGCACTCGGTGGGCCGAAGGGCCAGTTTGCTCTTTGTATCTTTAAACGATACTAAAACGAAACCACAATGGAAACAATAGTGAGTGTTAACGAGCCTAAACTGGAGCCGAAAGTACAAGTTTAGTTTCCAATGGCGGCCGTTCGGGCCGATAGGTGGGTTGCTACGCAACCTCCGTTAGGCGGTGTCCGGGCCTCCGGGCCTACACTGTCCGGGCCAACAGCGGCCCCTGGATCTACACTGTCCGGGCTTACATCGGCTCCCGGGCCTGCACTGTCCGGGCCAACAGCGACCCCGGGCCTACACTGTCTGGGCTTACAGAGGCCCCCGGGCCTACACTGGCTTACAGCGCCCCCCCCCCCCCCCCCTGGGCCTAATACGGGACAAGGGCGGTCCCCTATGGGACAAACCAATTTAGCCCAATGTACAGGATGACCCGGCACATACGGGACAGTTGACAACCCTAACGATAACAGCATTTAAGAGACACGAGGTCAGGCATAGGAAGAGAGGAAACTGGACATGGATAAGAAAATGGACACAGTGCAAGAATAACTCAGCGGGTCTGGCAGCATCTCTGGAGAAAAAGGATGGGTGACGTTAGGGGTCGAAATGACCCTTCCACAGAGACAACCCGAAACGTCACCTATTCCTTTTTCTCCAGAGATGCTGCCTGACCCGCTGAGTTATTTCAGCACTTTGTGTCTAGCTTTGGTATAAACTAGCATCTGCAGCCCTTTGTTTCCAAATGCATCGGGAAGTTTAGAGGGAGTAGGGGCCAAACACAGGCAAATATAACTAGGTCAGATAGGGCATCTCTGATGGCGTACATGAGTTGGGCCTGTTTCCCCGCTGCACGACTCTAAATAGCAAGAATGAGCAAATAATAAATGTAATGACGTTGATTGAGAAAGAGACATATTTAAACGGCAATTGGAGGAACAGCATCTCTTATTTAGCTTGGGCAGCTTACAGCCCAGTGGTATGAATATTGAAGGTATTTATTCACAAAATGCTGGAGTAACTCAGCAGGTCAGGCAGCATCTCGGGAGAGAAGGAATGGGTGATGTTTCGGGTCGAGACCTTTCTTCAGACTATGAATATAGATTTCTCTAACTTCAGGTCGCCCCGGCATTCCCTCTCTCTCCATCCCTCCCACACCCAAGTCCCACCAGCTTCTCGTTTTCACCCAACAAACATAGAAACATAGAAACATAGAAAATAGGTGCAGGAGTAGGCCATTCGGCCCTTCGAGCCTGCACCGCCATTCAATATGATCATGGCTGATCATCCAGCTCAGTAGCCCGTACCTGCCTTCTTTCCATACCCCCTGATCCCTTTAGCAAAAAGGGCCACATCTAACTCCCTCTTAAATATAGCCAATGAACTGGCCTCAACTACCTTCTGTGGCAGAGAATTCCACAGACTCACCACTCTCTGTGTGAAGAAATGTTTTCTCATCTCGGTCCTATAAGATTTCCCCCTTATCCTTAAGCTGTGACCCCTGGTTCTGGACTTCCCCAACATCGGGAACAACTAACAATGGCCTGTTTCCTTTGTCATCGTCACTTTTTTTGCATATCTTTCATCCATTGTTCTTTATCTCTCCACATCATCGCCTGTACCTCTCGTTTCCCTTATCCCCTAACCCCCCCAGTCTGAAGAAGGGTCTCGACCCGAAACGTCAACCATTCCTTCTCTCCAGAGATGCTGCCTGACCCGCTGAGTTACTCCAGCATTTTGTGTCTACCTTCGATTTGTGCCTGTCTTTAATTCATTGTGAATAACTTGTGTCCGGAACAATACAGAACTTTACAGAGAAAGTCGCAGCATTGTTTTATTTTTGGAGAGAAGTTGAACTGAAGTTTGGAAGTGAGTGTAGATGGTTGATTATATGTTGCGATCACTAGAAGTGGTTCATGCAATTGCTGGTTTGTTAGTGACATGCACTGACACACATAACCCGTATTTATCAACACTAAATAACAATGCAAGGACTGTGACTGGACTGTATAATGACACGGAATAGAGGGGAATGAAGCCAATTAGGGACTATTTTGGTGACAGGAATTGGTAGGGGGAAATGATTCAGCGTGTCACACATAGATCATGGTGGGAGGGGAGGGGAGGGGAGGGGAGCCAGTTGTTCAATGGGTGAGAAGCGTTCTTCACCAACCTCAAAGACCTGGTTGTGAGTCAACCTCTGGCTAATGGAGCGGTGGATGTGTTCAGTTCAGTTTATTGCCGCGTGCGCCGAGGTACAGTGAAAAGCTTTCGTTGCATGCCGACCAGTCAGCAGAAAGACAATACGTGATCACAATCGAGCCATTTATAGTGTGCAGATACATTGCCAACTGTCCCGTATTAGCCGGGACATCCCGGACACTGTAGGCTTGGACAGTGTAGGCCCGGACACTGTAGGCCCGGACACTGTAGGCCCAGACACTGCAAGCCCGGACTCTGTAGGCTTGGACAATGTAGGCCTGGACACTGTAGGCCCAGACACTGTAGACCCAGACACTGTAGGCCCGGACACTGTAGGCCCGGACACGGTAGGCCCGGACACTGTAGGCCCCGACATTACAGGCCCGGACATTGTAGGCTTGGACAGTGTAGGCCTGGACACTGTAGGCCCGGACACTGTAGGCCCCGACACTGCAGGCCCGGACTATGTAGGCTTGGACAGTGTAGGCCAGGACACTGTAGGCCCGGACGCTGTAGGCCCGGACAGTATAGGTCCGGACAGTGTTGTAGGAAAAAAAACTGCAGATGCTGGTTAATATCTGTGCCTACCTTCCGGACAGTGTAGGTGCAGAAAGTGTAGGTCCAGAGGCCCGGGAGCCGTCTAACAGAGGTTGCGCAGCAACCCGCCTCCCGGCCCGGGCAGCCACTGAGTCGCTGCCTTACAGCGAATGCAGCGCCGGAGACCCGGGTTCGATCCCGACTACGGGTGCCATCTGTACGGAGTTTGTACGTTCTCCCCGTGACCTGCGTGGGTTTTCTACGAGATCTTCGGTTTCCTTCCACACTCCAAAGACGTACAGGTTTGTAGGTTATTTGGCTTGGTATAAATGTAACTAGTCCCTCCTGTGTGTAGGATAGTGTTGGTGTGTGGGGCAGGATTGCTGGTCGGCGGGGACTGGGTGGGCCGAAGGGCCTGTTTCCGGGCTGTATCTCTAAACGAAACTAAACTAATAACATTTAGCGCAAGATGAGGCCAGTAATGTCCGATCAAAGATAGTCCGAGGGTCTCCAATGAGGTAGATAGAAGTTCAGCACTGCCCTCTGGTTGTGGCGGGATGATTCAGTTGTCTGATAAAGACATAGTCCAAGGCAGCTGTGAAACCCGAAAAATAAATCATTCTTGGATGCTCTCCAACCTGGTCCCAGAGTATAATTTATTTCACCGTGCGGCATTGGTGATGAATAGATACGGACGTCACAGGATCAGAGAGCCAAAAATACATTTGAATGGTTGATGGTTGAATCGTTTTGGGAACTGAGGAAAGAGCTTATGGGGCGAACCAGTGGACACAGGATTAAGGTGGGAGGCGAAACAGTTAATAGGAACTTGAGGGGCAACTTTTTTCCACAGAGGGTTGTGGGTATATGGAATGAGCCGTCAGAGGGGGTAGTTGAGGCAGGTACTATCACTAGGGGTCCGGGCCTACAGCGTCCGGGCCTACAGCGTCCAGGCCTACAGTGCCCGGGCCTGCAGTGTCTGGGCCTACAGTGTCCCCCGGGCCTAATACGGGACAAGGGCGGTCCCGTAAGGTGCCAACTATCTCGCTCCCAAATACGGGACAAGGTGACATCACCGCCCCGTGCTCCCGCTCCACCAATGGCGGTCGCCCGGGCCGGGAGGCGGGTTGCTATGCAACCTCCGTTAGGCGGTGCCCGGGCCTCCGGGCCTAGACTGTCCGGAGCTAAAATGTCAGAAACCTAGAGTGTCGAGACCCAAACTGTCGGGGCCTACAGAATCGGGGCCGACAGAGTCGGGGCCTACAGCGACCCCCGGGCCTAATACGGGACAAGGGCAGTCCCGTACGGGACAAACCAATTTATCTCTCAAACATCCATTTCGATCTGGACAAACGCATAATGACACTAATAAATTATATTTCGCTTGGGTAGCTCACAACACAACGGTATATGAATGATGATTTTAAGTAACTCCTACGAACGCTCCCCTCCCCTCTTCCCCCCGCTCCCGTCCTACCCCCCCTCCCTTCCTCCACCCTGGTCATTTAAACAGTTCCACAGTTCATAACAATCCATCCACGTTGAGATCACACCCGAAGAAGGGCCTCGACACGAAACACCACCAGCTTCTCGTTTTCACCCAACAAACAGCTAACAAATGGCATGGTTTCTTTTATCACCGTTACTTTTTTTTTGCATATCTTTCATTCATTGTTCTTTATCTCTCCACGTCACCGCCTACATCTCGACCCGAAACGTCACCCATTGCTGTTCTCCAGAGATGCTGCCTGTCCCGCTGAGTTACTCCAGTTTTTTGCAGTCAAAAGGACTGCACTCCAAATGACTGGGAAGGATGTGAGATGTGATTTACCATTTGCGAGCATCTTCCCCTGGAAACATTTGGGTGGAATATTAGATAATAGACAATAGACTATAGACAATAGGTGCAGGAGGAGGCCATTCGGCCCTTCGAGCCAGCACTGCCATTCAATGTGATCATGGCTGATCGTTCTCAATCAGAACCCCGTTCCTGCCTTCTCCCCATACCCCCTGACTCCGCTATCCTTAAGAGCTCTATCTAGCTCTCTCTTGAATGCATTCAGAGAATTGGCCTCCACTGCCGTCTGAGGCAGAGAATTCCACAGATTCACAACTCTCTGACTGAAAAAGTTTTCCTCGTCTCCGTTCTAAATGGCCCACCCCTTATTCTTAAACTGTGGCCCCTTGTTCTGGATTCCCCCAACATTGGGAACATGCCTCCGGCCTCTAACGTGTCCAACCCCTTAATAATCTTATACGTTTCGATAAGATCTCCTCTCATCCTTCTAAATTCCAGTGTATACAAGCCTAGTCGCTCCAGTCTTTCAACATATGACAGTCCTGCCATTCCGGGAATTAACCTAGTAAACCTACGCTGCACGCCCTCAATAGCAAGAATATCCTTCCTCAAATTTGGAGACCAAAACTGCACACAGTACATCACGATATAAATGCAATTATCCCGCTTTTAACAGGTAAAGTCGCTGTAGTTCCTGCGATGCATCCTGCTTGTGCTGGAAACTTTTTAGAAAAGTCCATTACATCAAATGTTTGTGACAATGCACAATTTACGTGTGACTCGTTCTGCAGGTGATCCAATTCATTAGCTGGAGAGTTTTAGGCTTCAGAATAATTTGAGGAAGGACGTCCTTGCTATTGAGGAAGTGCAGCGTAGGTTCACGAGGTTAATCCCCGGGATGGCGGGACTGTCACATGAGGTGAGATTGGAAAGACTGGGCTTGTATTCACTGGAGTGTAGAAGGATGAGAGGGGATCTTATAGAGACGTATAAAAATTATAAATGGACTGGACAAGCTAGATGCAGGAACAATGTTCCCAATGTTGGGGGAGTCCAGAACCAGGGGTCACAGTCTAAGAATAAAGGGGAGGCCGTTTAAAACTGAGGTGAGAAATAACTTTTTCACCCAGAGAGTTGTGAATCTGTGGAATTCTCTGCCACAGAGGGCAGTGGGGGCCAATTCACTGGATGAATCTGAAAGAGAGTTAGATAGAGCTCTAGGGGCTAGTGGAATCAAGAGATACGGGGGAGAAGGCAGGCACGGGTTACTGATTGTCGATGATCAGCCAAGATCAGAATGGCCTCCTCCTGCACCTATTTTCAATGTCGAAGTCCTGAATCACCTGTTATTCCCCAATATAAAAGTCAGCAAGTAAACAGTGTGGGAGGGTTAATTAACCATCAATGTCAGGCAGCTCGAAGAACAATAGGCGGTAGAAAAGGTATTACTCCCTCTAAAAAGGCAATTAACATGATGTTATTTTTACACTGGTGTTGTTTATGAAAGTTGTATAATGATCAGAACCTTCAGTTCCAAGCATCACACAACAGAGTTATGAGAGTGAAAAGAGTGAATGAGAAAGTGGTCAGCCGTACGGCACGGAAATATGCCCTCCGGCTCAACTTGCCCACGCCAACCAACATGCCCCATCTACACAAGTCCCACCTGCCTGCGTTTGACCCCTATCCCTCTAAATTATTAGACTCCCGTCTCACTGGTTGTTGACACTGACTGCATGTTGCAAGTTATCGCGGGGGGCGGTCACGGTGGCGCAGCGGTAGAGTTGCCGCCTTACAGCGAATGCAGCGCCGGAGACCCGGGTTCCATCCCGACTACGGGTGCTGTCTGTTTTTGTACGTTCTGCGTGGGTTTTCTCCGAGATCTTCGGCTTGGAGAAAAACCCACGCAGGTCACGGGGAGAACGTGCAAACTCCGTACAGACAGCAACCGTAGTCGGGATCAAACCCGGGCCTCTGGCGCCGTAAGGCAGCAACTCTACCTCTGTGCCACTGATACAAAGAAATTCCCAAGTTCATAAGTTATAGGAGCAGAATTAGGCCACTCGGCCCATCGAGTGTTTTCCGCCATTCAATCGTGGCTGATCTTTCTCTCCCTCTCTCACAACCCCATTCTCCTGCCTTCTCCTCGTAACCCCTGACACCCGCACTAATCAAGAAACCATCAATCTCCACTTTAAAAAAATACCCAATGACCTGGCCTCCGCAGCCATCTTTTATTAGAAACATACAATCATAGAAAAATAGGTGCAGGAGTAGGCCATTCGGCCCTTCGAGCCAGCACCACCATTCAATATGATCATGGCCGGTCATCCAAAATCAGCTCCCCGTTCCTGCTTTTTCCCCCCATATCCCTTGATTCCGTTAGCCCTAAGAGCTAAATCTACCTCTCTCTTGAAAATATTCAGTAAATTGGCCTCCACTGCCTTCTGTGGCGGAGAATTCCACAGATTCACAACTCTCTGGGTGAAAAAGTTTTTCCTCATCTCAGTCCTAAATGGCCTACCCATTATTCTCAAACTGTGACCCCTGGTTCTGGACTCCCCCAACATGGGGAACATTTTTCCTGCGTGCATTTGAAGTTCTACTTCTGGGATTTCAGGGCCTACCTCTCTGAAGAGAATCCACAGCTCTTTGTCAGGACCCAATGACAATTCTGTCACCGAGCCTCCATTAGTGTCATGTAGCCCCCCCATTAGTGTCACATAGCCCCCCATATTCTCCGTATTCAGCAATACAATACAATACAATACAATACAATACAATACAAACTTTATTGTCATTGTGCAGTGTACAAGTACAGAGACAACGAAATGCAGTTAGCATCTTAACCAGAGTGCATGTGATGGAATAGTAAAACATATAATATATACATATATGCACAGTAGCGGTAGTGGAAATTCCGGTGAGCGAGATCAGTCACTGATGGGAGGAATGGCTCGGTAATCGTTTCGCTCAACACCTTCGCTCAGTCCGCCTTAACCAACCTGATCTCCCGGTGGCTGAGCACTTCAACTCCCCCTCCCACTCCCAGTCTGACCTTTCTGTCATGGGCCTCCTCCAGTGCCATAGTGAGGCCCACCGCAAATTGGAGGAACATCACCTCATATTTCGCTTGGGCAGCTTGCAGCCCATCGGTATGAACATTGACTTCTCCAACTTTAGATAGTTCCTCTGTCCCTCTCTTCCCCTCCCGCTTCCCAGATCTCCCTCTATCTTCCTGTCTCCACCGATATCCCTCCTTTGTCCCGCCCCCCTGACATCAGTCTGAAGAAGGGTCTCGACCCGAAACGTCGCCCATTCCTTCTCTCCTGAGATGCCGCCTGACCCGTTGAGTTACTCCAGCATTTTGTGAAATATATTCCAGGAGAGACGCTGTCTGTTTTAGCCGCAGATGCATGCTACTTTGCTGACATCTAGTGGAGAGGACACATGTTATATGAAGAAAGAAACCAGGCCATCAAAAAACCTTACCAGCCTCTGTGAATTTCTATAAAAATTAGCTTCACCTGCTTTTCTGATTCCTTCACACTGCACTGATCGCCAAATTGATTTTGCTTATGCAAATACCGGATAAAGCAAATTGAAATCGGTTTCCAGTTCTGCCTGCCAAGCACATTGGATTTTCACCACTTGTTTGTAAATCAGATATCTTGCCAGTTTCAAGTGCCTTTAGGGCCTGTGCCACTTAGGCGATTTTAAGGCGACTGCCGGCGACTAGGCTGTCGCCGACAGTTCGCCGGGGTCAAGTCAAGTCAAGTCAATTTTATTTGTATAGCACATTTAAAAACAACCCACGTTGACCAAAGTGCTGTACATCTGATTAGGTACTAATTTTTTATTTTTTTTAAATGAAACATACAGTAGCACGCAAACAGTTCACAGCGCCTTCTCAATGAGCCTCAAACGCTAGGGAGTAGAAATAGGTTTTGAGCCTGGACTTAAAGGAGTCGATGGAGGGGGCAGTTCTGATGGGGAGAGGGATGCTGTTCCACAGTCTAGGAGCTGCAACCGCAAAAGCGCGGTCACCCCTGAGCTTAAGCCTAGACCGCGGGATAGTGAGTAGCCCCAAGTCGGCCGATCTGAGGGACCTGGAGTTAGAGAGGTGGGTTAGAAGATTTTTGATGTAGGGGGGGGGAATGTCCATTTAGGGCTTTATACGTGAATAGGTGTTCACGTATAAAGGGGTGTCGCGGGCGTGACCATAAGGAGTCTTCCATGGATCGTAGTGGATCTCAACGCGTCGCTGAGAAATCACGCGGTTTGAAATCTCTCTGCGACAGCTGGCTTGTCGCCAGGTTTCGTTGCTTATTGTGGGTGCTGTCGCGCGCTGTCCCCAGGTTTGCTAGGTTCTCTTAAGATGCATTTAGAAGCACATAATATTAAAATAAGTAAAGTCATTTCAAAATACCATAAAATGCTTGTGGTTTAACCAATTTATTTAGACAATAGACAATAGGTGCAGGAGGAGGCCATTTGGCCCTTCGAGCCAGCACCGCCATTCAATGTGATCATGGCTGATCATTCTCAATCAGTACCCCGTTCCTGCCTTCTCCCCATACCCCCTGACTCCGCTATCCTTAAGAGCTCTATCTAGCTCTCTCTTGAATGCTTTCAGAGAATTGGCCTCCACTGCCTTCTGAGGCAGAGAATTCCACAGATTCACAACTCTCTGACTGAAAAGGTTTTTCCTCATCTCAGTTCTAAATGGCCTACCCCTTATTCTTAAACTGTGGCCCCCATGTTCTGGACTCCCCCAACATTGGGAACATGTTTCCTGCCTCTAACGTGTCCAACCCCTTAATAATCTTATGCGTTTCGATAAGATCTCCTCTCATCCTTCTAAATTCCAGTGTATACAAACCTAGTCGCTCCAGTCTTTCAACATATGATAGTCCCGCCATTCTGGGAATTAACCTAGTAAACCTACGCTGCACGCCCTCAATATCAAATTTACCATCAGGACATTTGACAGGTAGATTGGAGGAGAATTTTCGCGTGGGAATTTTCGCGATGTTTATGACCATCAGCCATTACATTTAAAGTGGGCTCCCAACCCAGATATGCAACCCAGAAACCAGATATGCATCTCCCGTACATTTTCAAAGAATGCCCACACACTTGTCACAAAAATCCACAGAACCACTTTTAAAATTAATTTTAGTAAACTGGAATTAATTATTAGTAAACTGGAAGTAAATCCAGATTTTTCCTTGTTACAGTGAAGCTTGGTTTTTAAGTAACCCATACAAGGGGTTATAGTTCAAAACTCTCAAGTACTTACCGACTTGTCAGTGATTTCAGCGAAAACCAGGACGCCGGAGAAGCATTGACAGCGTGGGAATTTCCGCGATCTTTCCGAAGACGCTGTAATCTCGACCTGACTCGGCATTGTCGTGGTCATTGTCGTGGGGTAAAAGAAATGTTCGACGATCTGCTACGACTTTGACAGTCGCCGGCAGTCGCCAAAAAAATCGCCTAAAGTGGGACAGGCCCATAATGCTCTCTCGCTGAATTCTCGAGCCCTCGAGCCCTCGAGCCCTCGAGCCAGCACCACCATTCAATGTGATCATGGCTGAGCATCCACAATCAGTAATGTGTTCCTGCCTTCTCCCCATACCCCTTGATTCCACATAATGGGCTGAAGGGCCTGTTTAGTACCGGTGTCAGGGGTTATGGGGAGAAGGCAGGAGAATGGGGTTAGGAGGGAGATATAGATCAGCCATGGTTGAATGGCGGAGCAGACTTGATGGGTCGAATGGCCTAATTCTGCTCCTATTACCAATGACGTTATGACCTTCATGTGCTGTATTGTGAAGAAGGCTCCAGACCCACAATGTCATCTGTCCACTCCTTCCACGGATGCTGCCTGACCCGCTGCGTTATGATGCTTTGATGCTTTGCTCAAGGTTATTGCATCTGCAGTTCCTTGTGTTTCCTGCACTCTTCTATGTTCCATTCTCTTTTAGGATGTTCTTTTAGGAAGGAGATGAGGAGAAAGGCTGTTAAGTAGAGTTGCCAACTTCCTCACTCCCAAATACGGGGTAAGGTGACGTCACCGCCCCGTGCCCCACGTGACCTCACCCAGCCAGCTGCTACGTGCTCCCGCTCCACCAATGGAGGAGGCCACCTGGGCCGGGAAGCGGGTTGCTACGCAACTTCCGTTAGGTGGTGCCGGGGCCTACACTATCAGGAATTGCAGCGGCCCCCGGGCCTACAGCGTCGGGCCTACAGTATCGGGGCCTACAGTGTCAGGGCCTACAGTGTCGGGGCCTACAGTTTCGGGGCCTTCATTATTGGGGCCTACAATATTGGGGCCTACGGTATCGGGGCCTACAGTGTCAGGGCCTACAGTGTCGGGGCCTACAGTGTCGGGGCCTACAGTGTCGGGGCCTACAGTGTCGTGGCCTACAGTGTCGGGGCCTACGGTATCGGGGCCTACAGTATCGGGGCCTACAGTGTCGGGGCCTACAGTGTCAGGGCCTACAGTGTCGGGGCCAACACTGTCGGGGCCTACACTGTCGGGGCCTACACTGTCGGGGCCTACAGTGTCCGGACCTAATAAGGGACAAGGGCGGTCCCGTATGGGACAAAACAATTTAGCCCAAAATACGGGATGTCCCGGCTAATACGGGACAGTTGGCAACCCTACTTCGGAGGCCGAGTCAGTAGATAATTTTAAGACAGTGATAGATAGATTCTTAGATTAGTATGGGTGTCAGGGATTATGGGGAGAAGGTAGGAGAGTAGGGTTGGGAGGGAGAGATAGATCAGCCATGATGGAATGGCGGAGTAGACTTGATGGGCCAAATGGCCTAATTCTACTCCTATCACTAATGACCTTATAACCATTCTCCCTTCAATATCGGTGAGCATAAAACTCCCTCCATTTTAAAAATCAATTTCCCTCTCTCAGGCTGCACCAATTCCACAGAGCAAATATTATTTCAAGTGACCTCTTTTAATGCTTTGTATTATTGTATTTTGCTGTCAATTTCCCCAGAATGATGGTGGCACAATCTATCACCAGAGACTAAAACAAACATACTTACAGCAAATCCTGTAATCCTCTTCTTTATAGAGTTAAATCACCACTCAAGTACTGAAATACGTGTGTTGATTAAGGATTTGCGGACTGCATTGTCAGCGATTTTAGAAGTCCAAAATTCAAGAGGTGACGGCAGGGAATATTGGATCAAATGGACCTTTTCTCCACTGAAACATGAAATACACCGATGAGCCAAACCATTATGACCACTGACAGGCGAAGTGAATGACATTGGTTATCTTGTTACAATGGCACCTGTCAAGGGGTGGGATATATTAGGCAGCAAGTGAACAGTCAGTTCTTGAAGTTGATGTGTTGGATGCAGGAGAAATGGGCAGGAGTAAAGACATGAGCGACTTTGACAAGGGGCCAAATTGTTATGGCCAGACAACTGGGTCAGAGCATCTCTGAAACGGCAAGGCTTGTGGGGTGCTCCCGGTCAGCAGTGGTGAGTACCGACCGACAGTGGTCCGAGGAGGGACAAACCACAAACCGGCGACAGACAGGGTGTTGGGCGCCCAACTCCATACAGACAG
Organism: Rhinoraja longicauda; assembly: GCF_053455715.1. NCBI lineage: Eukaryota > Metazoa > Chordata > Chondrichthyes > Rajiformes > Arhynchobatidae > Rhinoraja > Rhinoraja longicauda. Next base: position 56,185,592 of record NC_135962.1, read on the forward strand.
CACCTGTAGTCGGGATCAGACCCGGTTCTCCAGCTCCGTAGGGCAGCAACTCTACCGCTGTGCCAGCCCGCCGCCCCCTCTTGTGCCTTTAGATTAAGTCTGCTGTAACTCTTTTGAACCTCCAATGATACCAGCCTCGTCTGTCCAATCTTTCTGCATGAGATAGACTGACCATTCCCGCTATTATTGTCTCTCAACACAAATGGTTGAACAAGCTAGGCTTGGAATGAATTCCATGTATCTGTTGACTAAACCTCCAAACAGTTTCCAAAGCATTGGCACCCTCCTGCACGAATATCACCAATACTACACAATACTCCAGATGTGATCTCAACAATACCCTGTATACTGGAGTACACATCGATCAGCCAAAACATTATGACCACCTGCCTAATGTGCTGTTGGTCCTCCGTGTGCAGCCCCATACGCAGCAGGGTGCGATGCACTGTGTATTGTGACGCATTCCTCCCGTGACCACCATTAACATTTTCCGTGACGTGTGCCACAGTCGACCTTCTGTCGGTTCGGACCAGACGGGATAGCCTTCGTTACCCTCGTGCATCGATGAGCCTTGGGCGCCCAACACCCTGTCTGTCGCCGGTTTGTGGTTTGTCCCTGCCTTAGAGCTGCTACCTTACTGCGTCAGTGCACCCCAGGTTTGATCCCGACTACGGATGCCGTCTGTCTCGAGTTTGCACGTTCTCCCCGTGACCTGAGTGGGTTTTGTCCGAGATCTTCGGTTTCCTCCCACACTCCATAGAGGTACTGGTTTGTCGGTTACTTGGCTTGGTATAAATGTAAATTGTCCTTGGTGTGTGTAGTATAGTGCTAGTGTACGGGGCGATCGCTGGTCAGTGTGGACTCGGTGGGCCGAAGGGCCTGTTTCCGCGCTGCACGATGTGCGCATCACTGAGGACCTTTCCTGGACACTGCACACGGACACAGTAACAAAGAAGGCCCACCAGCCAGTGGCTCTTTTCCCTGAGAAGACTGAGGAAGTTTGGCATGAACGCCGGCATCCTCACAAACTTCTACAGATGCACCATCGAGAGCCTGCTGCTGACGGGCTGCATTACAGTCTGGTACGGGAACTGTTCTGCCCACAGCCACAAATCACTACAGAGAGTGGTGAAGACGGCACAGCACATCACTGGCAACTGTCTCCCGGCCATTCTGGACATTCTCTACCGGCGGTGCCTTCCGGAAGGCACGCAGCATCATCAAGGACCACAGCCACCCAGCACGCAGCCTGTTCTCCTTGTTACCGTCAGACAGACGATACAGGAGTATGGCTGCCCGTACCACCAGACTTAAGAACAGTTTCTACCATCAGGCCATCAGGCTTCTGAACTGACTACGGGCGCCGTCTGTACGGAGTTTGTACGTTCTCCCCGTGACCTGCGTGGGTTTTCTCCGAGATCTTCGGTTTCCTCCCACACTCCAAAGACGTGCAGGTTTGTAGGTTAATTGACTGGGTAAATGTAAAAATTGTCCCTGGTGTGTGTAGGATAGTGTTAATTTGCGGGATCGCTGGGCGGCGCGGACTTGGTGGGCCGAAAGGGCCTGTTTCCGCGCTGTAGAATCTAAATCTAAATCTAAAAAAAAAATTCAAATCATATATGTTGATTATTTTTAATATTGTCTTTTTACCTATTTTTAATATTGTCTTTTTACCTCACTAATGTCATTTAAAAAAATCTTATTTATCCTTGGAATATTACTGCTGAGGTGACCCGTTGTCTTGTCAAATACATTTCATTGTACCATTGACCCTGTGCCAACCTACACATGACAAATAACATTTATTATTATTATTATTAAAGTAAATCTGCCAGAGTAGACATGGCCTGCTGGGCTGAGCAGCATGTGAACACTTGACAATAAACTAAACTGAACCAATAAATGTCATCTGGATAGAATTATAGTAACTCCATCTATCCCCCATTCTGTACATAGTATATTACTGGTATGTACAAGGTGGGCCGAAGGGCCTGTTTCTGTACTGAACCTCACCATGAGTCTTCATGACTCTACCTATCTCTCCAACAAGCAGATTAACTTTAAACCAGCAACACCAACAATCAGAAGCTAAATAAAATGATCTCTCATTTCAATCATTGTTGTTTATCAAAAATGCTCATCGAAAATAAAGGGGAGGATATTTAAAACTGAGGTGAAAAAAAACTTTTTCACCCAGAGAGTTGTGAATTTGTGGAATTCTCTGCCACAGAAGGCAGTGGAGGCCAATTCACTGGATGGATTTAAAAGAGAGTTAGATAGAGCTCTAGGGGCTAGTGGAATCAAGGGGATATGGGGAAAAGGCAGGCACGGGTTACTGATTGAGAATGATCAGCCACGATCACAACGAATGGCGGTGCTGGCTCGAAGGGCCAAATGGCCTCCTCCTGCACCTATTTCTTATGTTTCTATGCTTCTATGGTTAGTACTTTTTTAGTTTTAGTTTAGAGATACAGCACGGAGACAGGCCCTTCGGCCCATCGGGTCGGCACCGACCAGCGATCCCCGCACATTAACACTATCTTACACACACTGGGGACAATTTTACATTGAAACCAAGCCAATCGACCAACAAACCCGAACGTCTTTGGAGTGTGGGAGGAAACCAAGATCTCGGAGAAAACCCACGCGGGTCACGGGGGGGAACGTACAAACTCCGTACGGGCAGCGCCCGTAGTCGGGATCGAGCCCGGCTCTCCGGCGCTGCGAGGCAGCAACTCTACCGCTGTGCCGCCCACAGCATAATCCATGTCAAATCTGCGATCATTCATCTATTTCAACAGTCAAGTCGTGAAACGTTCGATTGGAATTTAAATTGCGATGCGTTCAGAAAAAAGGAAATCTAACTCTGGCCTTCTGTGGAGTGAACACGATGGTCGAGGTCAGGCAGGTGCCCGAGGACAAATACAAATGGGAGCAGATACACAAAGACTTCTACAGCAAATCCCCTCGAGGCACGGCAGGATTTCCAAATGTTAATCTATTTGTTTAACTGCAGTGGTGACCTTGCAGCTGTATTGTGGCTGCTGTGTAAATGTTGACGTTGTATTTTGACTCGACTTCAAAGTCCCGCACCCCTGCAAGCTGGCGAGAATGTCGTGTTGCATAAAGGTTGCCGGTTCCCCAAGGTGGTATGGCTACGTTTCATTAAGGCAGGCACATTTCCACTCGCCTGGGGCTGGGGGGCTGTGGGGGGGGGGGGGGGGGGGGGGAGGGGGGGGGGGGAGGGGAGGGGGCAGAGGCAACATTTTGTACAACAAACTATCTGCAACGAACTGCCCATCATTGATACACCACCCTGGCCACACACTCATTTCAACCCCTTCATAGATGTACAGGTTTGCGGGTCGTGTAGGAAGATAACTGCAGATGCCGGTACAAATCGAAGGTACGCACAAAATGCTGGAGTAACTCAGCAGGGTCAGGCAGCATCTCGGGAGAGAAGGAATGGGTGACGTTTCGGGTCGAGACCCTTCTTCAGACTTCAAAAGTATTTATTCACAAAATGCCGGAGTAACTCAGCGGGTCAGGCAGCATCTCGGGAGAGAAGGAATGGGTGACGTTTCGGGTCCAGACCGTTCTTCAGTCTGAAGGAGGGTCTCGACCCGAAACGTCACCCATTCCTTCTCTCCAGAGATGCTGCCTGCCCCGCTGAGTTACTCCAGCATTTTGTGACACCCAGGTTTGTGGGTTGATTGGCTTGGTCTAAATCAAAGATACTAGACGAAACAGGATAGACCACTCCGTTGAAATCGCCTATGCTGAAGTGTAGTACGCAAAGGAGCGTAACGTCCGCCATTTTAGTAGGCAAAACCCGCCGTTCGCTCTGCCTCTCGCAGTGTAATCAGTGTTTTTGGGGAACAGTGTGTGTGATGATACCATTAAAATGCAGAATATATCTCATCTATCAATTCACAGATTTTTGTTATTTTTCTTTTAAAATGTTTCTGCAAGTTTCTGCCTACTAAAATGGCCACCGTGACGTACTGCGGTTTTTAGGGTCGAGTGGTCTATCTTGTTCCTCTAGTACCTTTGGTCTAAATGTAAAATTGTCCCTGGTGTGTGTAGGGTAGTGTGAGTGGGCGGGGATCCCTGGTCGGCACAGACTCGGTGGGCCGAAGGGCCTGTTTCCCCCCTGTATCTCTAAAATCAAAACTAAAATAGTACCAACCATGGCAGCCAGCATCATCAGAGACCCACACCACCCTGGCCACGCTCTCATTTCATCCCTGCCATCGGGAAGAAGGTCCAGGAGCCTGAAAACTGTAACGTCCTGGTTCAGGAACAGCTTCTTCCCAACAGCCATCAGGCTATTAAACACTACAACCTCAAATAAGCTCTGAACTACAATACACTATTATTGTTATTATTGCACCATTATTGATTGTTTTTCTGTGTACGTGTGTGTGCGTGTGTGTGTATATGTAAGGATTGAGTTTAGTTTATTGTCACGTGTACTGAGGTACAGTGAAATATAAGAAAATAACTGCAGATGCTGGTACAAATCGAAGGTATTTATTCACAAATTGCTGGAGTAACTCAGCAGGTCAGGCAGCATCTCAGGAGAGAAGGAATGGGCGACGTTTTGGGTCGAGACCCTTCTGCAGTGAAGAAGGGTCTTGACCCGAAACGTCACCCATTCCTTCTCTCCTGAGATGCTGCCTGACCTGCTGAGGTACAGTGAAAAGCTTTTGTTGCGTGCTAAAACCAGTCAGCGGAAGGACAATACACGATTACAATCGAGCCGTCCACAGTGTACAGACACATGATGAGGGGAATAACGTGAATAACGTTTAGTGCAAGATAATGTCTGATCAACGATATCCCAAGGGATATGTTTAGTTCAGTTTACTTCAGTTTATTGTTGTTACGTGTACCGAGGTACAGTGAAAAGCGTTTTTGCTGCTGAGTGCTATCCAGTCAACGCACAGCAAAGACTACAGATGATTACGTGTGGTTATACATGATATGGGCCAAGCATGGGCAAGTGGGACATAGAAACATAGAAACATAGAAAATAGGTGCAGGAGTAGGCCATTCGGCCCTTCGAGCCTGCACCGCCATTCAATATGATCATGGCTGATCATCCAACTCAGTATCCCGTACCTGCCTTCTCTCCATACCCCCTGATCCCTTTAGCCACAAGGGCCACATCTAACTCCCTCTTAAATATAGCCAATGAACTGGCCTCAACTACCTACTGTGGTAGAGAATTCCACAGACTCACCACTCTCTGTGTGAAGAAATGTTTTCTCATCTCGGTCCTAAAAGACTTCCCCCTTATCCTTAAGCTGTGACCCCTTGTTCTGGACTTCCCCAACATCGGGAACAATCTTCCCGCATCTAGCCTGTCCAACCCCTTAAGAATTTTATATGTAAAATCCCCCCTCAGTCTTCTAAATTCCAGCGAGTATAAGCCTAGTCTATCCAGTCTTTCTTCATATGAAAGTCCTGCCATCCCAGGGATCAATCTGGTGAACCTTCTCTGTACTCCCTCTAAGGCTAGAATGTCTTTCCTCAGATTAGGAGACCAAAACTGTACACGTGTCGATGGGGTATGTTGGTCGGCATGGGCATGTTGGGCTGAAGGGCCTGTTTCCGTGTTGCAGGACAAAATGTTCCCCATGTTGGGGGGAGTCCAGAACCAGGGGCCAAGCAGTTTAAGAATAAGGGGCAGGCCATTTAGGACTGAGATGAGGAAAAACGTCTTCACCCAGAGAGTTGTGAATCTGTGGAATCTCCGCCACAGAGGCCAATTCACTGGATGTTTTCAAGAGAGAGTTAGATTTAGCTCTTAGGGCTAGCGGAATCAAGGGATGCGGAGGTAAAAGTAGGAACGGGGTACAGATTTTGGATGATCAGCCGTGATCATATTGAATGGTGGTGCTGGCTCGAAGGGCCGAATGGCCTATAGACAATAGACAATAGACAATAGGTGCCGGAGGAGGCCATTCGGCCCTTCGAGCCAGCACCGCCATTCAATGTGATCATGGCTGATCATTCTCAATCAGTGCCCCGTTCCTGCCTTCTCCCCATACCCCCTGACTCCACTATCCTTAAGAGCTCTATCCAGCTCTCTCTTGAATGCATTCAGAGAATTGGCCTCCACTGCCTTCTGAGGCAGAGAATTCCACAGATTCACAACTCTCTGACTGAAAAAGTTTTTCCTCATCTCAGTTCTAAATGGCCTACCCCTTATTCTTAAACTGTGGCCCCTTGTTCTGGACTCCCCCAACATTGGGAACATGTTTCCTGCCTCTAACGTGTCCAACCCCTTAATAATCTTGTACGTTTCGATAAGATCCCCTCTCATCCTTCTAAATTCCAGTGTATACAAGCCTAGTCGCTCCAGTCTTTCAACATATGATAGTCCCGCCATTCCGGGAATTAACCTAGTAAACCTACGCTGCACGCCCTCAATAGCAAGAATATTGTGGTCTACTCCTGCACCTATTTCCTATGTTTCTGTATCTGACTCTGTGGCTGACTGGTGCTTTTTGCAAGACTGAGAAACTGATCTTTAGCTTAGCTTCCTGGAGAGAGATGTTGACCTTTGATGCGTGAGTGACTGCAGCTGAAAACTAGCCATCTTAAAATCTTGGCAAGGCAGTAATGATCTCCTTCGGTAAAGGTCAGTGCTCATGAAACTCTTGTGGTGGAATGTCACTGGGGTTGAAACTGCACTGCCCGGCTGCAACAGCAGAAAATTGCCACTTAACTCTAGTCAGAAGTTGCACATCGCAAGATCATTATCTCTGGAGATTGAAACGAAGCCAAATAAGTTGTTGGATCTGGCGATGATGGGCATGGACAAACTAGGTTTCAAGGAGAGCGAGAAAGGGGAAAGAGAGAAAGGTTTCAGAGGTGAGGATTGAGCGGCAGTGGGCACCACCATTGAGATCGGCCACCGTTTCGCTGAACAGCTCCACTCAGTCCCACTAAACCGACCTGATCTCCCTGTTGCTAAAACTACTTTAACTCCCTCTTTCCATCCCCACACTGACCTTTCATTCCTGGGTCTCCTCCATTGTCGGAGTGAGGCCCAACACAAATTGGAGGAACAGCACCTCACCTATTAAATTATAAAAGGACTGGACAAGCTAGATGCAGGATAAATGTTCCTGCAATGTTGGGGGAGTCCAGAACCAGGGGCCACACACAGTCTAAGAATAAAGGGGAGGCCGTTTAAAACTGAGGTGAGAAGAAACTTTTTCACCCAGAGAGTTGTGAATTTGTGGAATTCTCTGCCACAGAGGGCAGTGGAGGCCAATTCACTGGATGAATTTAAAAGAGAGTTAGATAGAGCTTGAGGAGCTACTGGAATCAGGGGATATGGGGAGAAGGCAGGCACGGGTTACCGATTGTAGATGATCAGCCACGATCACAATGAATGGCGGTGCAGGCTCGAAGGGCCAAATGGCTTCCTCCTGCACCTATTTTCTATGTTTCTGTGTTTCTATGTTTCACTTGGGCAGCTGACACCCCAGCAGTATCAATATTGACTTCTTCTTCAAGTAACCCTTGCTTTCCCTCTCTCTCCATCCCTCCCCCATCCTAGTTCTCTGACTAGTCTGACTGTCCCCCTGACTGGATGTCTCATTCCCACCTGCCCCTAGCTAACAATGATCTATTCTACATTTTCCTTGAAGATCGTTGGGCCCTTTGAACTCTCGTTTTCATACTTTACCCTTCCTTATCTCCAGGCTCCCTCTCCAGTCTGACTCTCAGTCTGTAGAAGGGTCTCGACCCAAAACGTCACCCATTCCTTCTCTCCAGAGATGCTGCCTGACCCGCTGAGTTACTCCAGCAGTTTGTGTCTACCATTGCTATTGAGGGCGTGCAGCGTAGGTTTACTAGGTTAATTCCAGGAATGGCGGGATTGTCATATGTTGAAAGACTGGAGCGACTAGGCTTGTATACACTGGAATTTAGAAGGATGAGAGGAGATCTTATCGAAACGTATAAGATTATTAAGGGGTTGGACACGTTAGAGGCAGGAAACATGTTCCCAATGTTGGGGGAGTCCAGAACAAGGGGCCACAGTTTAAGAATAAGGGGTAGGCCATTTAGAACTGAGATGAGGAAAAACTTTTTCAGTCAGAGAGTTGTGAATCTGTGGAATTCTCTGCCTCAGAAGGCCGTCGAGACCAATTCTCTAAATGCATTCAAGAGACAGCTGGATAGAGCTCTTAAGGATAGCGGAGTCAGGGGGTATGGGGAGTAGGCAGGAACGGGGTACTGATTGAGAATGATCAGCCATGATCAAATTGAATGGTGGTGCTGGCTCGAAGGGCCGAATGGCCTATTCCTGCAGCTATTGTCTATTGTCTATTGAAACGTCACCCATTCCTTCTCTCCAGAGATGCTGCCTGACCCGCTGAGTTACTCCAGCAGTTTGTGTCTACCATTCATAATGCAAAGACAAGAGGTTTGCTGTGATGGAGAATGGCTGATGTGTCCACAGCTTTTAGCAAGGAGAAATTATGAGGTTTTTCCAATGGGCGCGTCAGGAATGGATTAATGTTTCAGGATGGTGCTGAACTTTAAGTTTAGTTTAGACATACAGCACGGAAACAGACCCATCGGCCAACCTAGTCCGCGCCGACCGGCGATCCCCGCACACCAGCACTATCCTATTAGAGGCAGTTTACAATTCGTACTGAAGCCAATTGACCCACAAGCCTGCACGTCTTTGGAGCGTGGGAAGAAATTGGAGCACCCGGAGAAAACCCATGCGGTCTTGCGGAGAACGTACAAACTCCGTACAGACAGCACCTGTGGTTGGGATCGAACGGGGGTCTCGGGCGCTGCAAGGCAGCAACTCTACCGCTGCGCCACCGTATTTGCCAGTGGACCATCTTTCAACACCACGTCAACCCTCACCCCAACCTGGGCGGCACGGTGGCGCAGCGGTAGAGTTGCCGCCTTACAGCGAATGCAGCGCCAGAGACCCGGGTTCGATCCCGACTACGGGCGCCGTCTGTACAGTGTTTGTACGTTCTCCCCGAGACCTTGTGTGGGTTTTCTCCGAGATCTTCGGTTTCCTCCCACACTCCAAAGACATACAGGTTTGTAGGTTAGTCGGTTTGGTAAAATGTAAAATAAATTGTTCCTAGTGGGTGTAGGATGGTGTTAATGTGCGGGGGTCGCTGGTCGGCGCGGACCCGGTGGGCCGAAGGGACTGTTTCCATGCTATAATTCTAAACTAAACCTCCCATCCCTAGTCAACTCTAAGTGTGTTAATTTAAGCTCTGTTGAAGTGTTCTGAGTCGCACCAGCACTTGTGTCCTTTTGAGGTGAAAGATGACTTGGCCAACAACCCCTTCAAGCTTAGCAAATCGAGACAAGTCCGTACAATCTACCACTAACAGTGCTGATGATCAAAAGCATAGTAAAGCATCCTGATAAAAGTAATATTAGTTCTCTCGCAAATACCAGTGATTGGAAAGTAGACACAAAGTAGATATTTGGATCCAAAATCAATTCTGCTGTAGCTCACGGCATTAGCATCTCCTAGGCATGATGGATTGTGGATTATCCAATTATCTCCCTTGAGCCAGAACCTGTGGAGTCACCAAATGTAGAGAAACGGAAAATTAATTTCCATTGTTCTTTCACGTGTGCGTAGTAGGATTGGGGAACATTCTGGAACAAGGAGAGATCAGTAGGTGAAGGCAGAGTTCTGTTTGCACAGAAGGATGAGTTTAGTTTGGATATACAGCGTGGAAACAGGCCCTTCGGCCCACCGAGTCCGCGCCGACCAGCGATCCCCGCGCACTAACGCTATCCTCAACACACTAGGGACAATTTACACTTAAACCAAGCCGATTACCCTACAAACCGGAGATAGAAAATAGGTGCAGGAGGCCATTTGGCCCTTCGAGCCAGCACCGCCATTCATTGTGATCATGGCTGATCATCCACAATCAGTAACCCGTGCCTGCCTTCTCCCCATATCCCTTGATTCCACTAGCCCCCAGAGCTTTATCTAACTCTCTTAAATTCATCCAGTGATTTGGCCTCCACTGCCTTCTGTGGCGGAGAATTCCACAAATTCACAACTCTCTGGGTGAACAAGTTCCTTCTCACCTCAGTTTTAAATGGCCTCCCCTTTATTCTAAGACGGTGTGGCCCCTGGTTCTGGACTCCCCCACAGATAGACACAAAATGCTGGAGTAACTCAGCGGGACAGGCAGCATCTCTGCAGAGAAGGAATGGGTGACGTTTCGGGTCGAAACCCTTCTTCCACCCTCCCAGCTGTAAGGTCTTAAAGCCCTCCATTTCAAAAAAATTGCTGCACCACCTACAAACTCGTACATCTGTGGAGTGTGGGAGGAAACCGAAGATCTCGGAGAAAACCCACGCAGGTCACGGGGAGAACGTACAAACTCCGTACAGACGGCGCCCGTAGTCGAACCCTGGTTTCCGACGCTGCATTCGTTGTAAGGCAGTAACTCTACCGCTGCACCACCGTGCAATGGTAAATGTAAAAGATGTCCCTAGTGTGTGTAGGATAGTGTTAATTTAGATTTAGATTTAGATTTAGAGAAACAGCGCAGAAATAGGCCCTTTGGCCCACCGGGTCCGCGCCGCCCAGCGATCCCCGCACACTAACACTATCCTACATTTGCCAAGTAACCTGCATACCTGTACGTCTTTGGAGTGTGGGAGGAAACCGAAGATCTCGGAGAAAACCCACGCAGGTCACGGGGAGAACGTACAAACTCCGTACAGACGGCGCCCATAGTCAGGATCGAACCTGAGTCTCCGGCGCTGCATTCGCTGTAAGGCAGCAACTCTACCGCTGCGCCACCGTGCCGCCGTTATGTGCGGGGATCGCTGGTCGGCGCGGACCCGGTGGGCCGAAAGGGCCTGTTTCTGCGCTGTATCTCTAAACTAAACTAAACTGAACTAAACATTCAGTAGAAATCGTAGGTTAGGTGGCTACGATGTTCGTGTAGGTTAGGTGTATTAAATGCATTTTCGACTTACGATATTTTCGATTTACGATGGGTTTATCAGAACGAAGCCTCATCGTAAGTCGAGGAGCAACTGTAAACTAAACTCTTACCTTCCACGTTGCAGTGGGAAGAACGTCCAGTTCCTGTGGTACATGTCGCAAGTTACGGAGGAAGTATTCTAAGTACAGTGCAGTTCTAAGTACAGTGCAGTTGAAACTAGATAGAGCTAGATAGAGCTCTTAAGGACAGAGGAGTCAGGGGGTATGGGGAGAAGGCAGGAACGGGGTACTGATTGAGAATGATCAGCCATGATCACATTGAATGGCGGTGCTGCCTCGAAGGGCCGAATGGCCTCCTCCTGCACCTATTGTCTATTGTCTATTGAAACGAGAACAGATGTAGCAGATCTAATAGCCTCAATTACAATGAGCACATGCGGTTCTGTGAAAAATAATTGGTGGCTTTTACCTCTGGGACATTAGCAATGGCAACAAAACGTACTCTGCATCAGACTATCGAACAAAACTTGTACCATTGTGTGTTGCGGGCAATCAATTTACACAGCAACTAAACACTTACAGTAAGTAACTAAGGGCACTGATTTTCAGATGCTGTCTGCCTGAAGAATCCAGTCAGAAAAACTGTTATAAGATTAGTTTTTCTATTGCCTGGGTTTGAATATTTTTAAATCAGGCAACTGAAGCATCGTACCACAACCAGAGAGCAGTGCTGAACTACTATCTGCCTCTGTGGTGACCCTACGAGGACTATCCTTGATCGGAATTATATCGGCTTTACCTTGTACATAACGTTATTCTCCGCTATCATGTCTCTGTACGCTGTAAATGGGCTGATTGTAATTTTGGTGATACAGCGCGGAAACAGGCCCTTCGGCCCACCGGGTCCGCGCCGACCAGCGATCCCCGCACATTATAGACAATAGACAAAAGACAATAGGTGCAGGAGGAGGCCATTCGGACCTTCGAGCCAGCACCGCCATTCAATGTGATCATGGCTGATCATTCTCAATCAGTACCCCGTTCCTGCCTTCTCCCCATACCCCCTGACTCCACTATCCTTAAGAGCTCTATCCAGCTCTCTCTTGAATGCATTCAGAGAATTGGCCTCCACTGCCTTCTGAGGCAGAGAATTCCACAGATTCACAACTCTCTGACTGAAAAAGTTTTTCCTCATCTCAGTTCTAAATGGCCTACCCCTTATTCTTAAACTGTGGCCCCTTGTTCTGGACTCCCCCAACATTGGGAACATGTTTCCTGCCTCTAACGTGTCCAACTCCTTAATAATCTTGTACGTTTCGATAAGATCCCCTCTCATCCTTCTAAATTCCAGTGTATACAAGCCTAGTTGCTCCAGTCTTTCAACATATGACAGTCCCGCCATTCCGGGAATTAACCTAGTAAACCTCAATAACAAGAATATCCTTCCTCAAATTTGGAGACCAAAACTGCACACAGTACTCCAGATGCGGTCTCACTAGGGCCCTGTACAACATTAACACTATCCGACACCCACTAGAGACAATTTTTATATTTACCACATCAATTTCAATGAAACTTCTTCCATTAGCACCAAAGGGACGACGGTGAGTAAGGTGGGCCGAAAATTGTTGCGCGATCGTGTACCGTTTTGGCTGTGGTTCAGGACAAACAATCAAACACAGTTTTAGTGTATAGTTTTTTTAAGTTTGGAGTTTGAAGTTTATTGAAATTTATTGAAGTTTATTACAATATTTTTGTATGCACTGTTGTATAACCATATAACCATATAACCATATAACAATTACAGCACGGAAACAGGCCCGTTCGGCCCTACCAGTCTACGCCGACCACTCTCCCTGACCTAGTCTCATCTACCTGCACTCAGACCATAACCCTCCAACCCCCTCCCATCCATATACCTATCCAATTCACTCTTAAATAATAAAATCGAGCCTGCCTCCACCACTTCCACCGGCCACCACCCTCTGAGTAAAGAAATTACCCCTCATGTTACCCCTAAACTTTTGTCCCTCAATTCTAAAGTTATGTCCCCTTGTTGGAATCTTCCCCACTCTCAAGGGGAAAAGCCTACCCACGTCAACTCTGTCCGTCCCTCTTAAAATTTTTAAAACCTCTATCAAGTCCCCCCTCAACCTTCTACGCTCCAAAGAATAAAGACCCAACCTGTTCAACCTCTCTCTGTAGCTTAAGTGCTGAAACCCAGGCAACATTCTAGTAAATCTCCTCTGTACCCTCTCCATTTTGTCGACATCCTTCCTATAATTTGCCGACCAGAACTGCACACCATACTCCAGATTCGGCCTCACCAATGCCCTGTACAATTTTAACATTACATCCCAACTTCTATATTCGATGCTCTGATTTATAAAGGCAAGCATACCAAACGCCTTCTTCACCACCCTATCCACATGAGATTCCACCTTCAGGGAACAATGCACAGTTATTCCCAGATCCCTCTGTTCCACTGCATTCCTCAATTCACTACCATTTACCCTGTACGTCCTATTTTGATTTGTCCTACCAAAATGCAGCACCTCACACTTATCAGCATTAAACTCCATCTGCCATCTTTCAGCCCACCCTTCCAAAACATAACATAACATAACATAACATAACAACACTTTATTGTCACTCGGCTTTTTACACCGAACGAAATTTCAGCAGTCACACAAAACACAGCAAAAAAGAAAAGAACACAGGACACCCGACCCCAACACAAACATCCATCACAGTGACTCCAAACACCCCCTCACTGTGATGGAGACAACAAAACTTCCCCTCTCTTCCCCCCGCACCCACGGACAGGCAGCTCGACCCCTACCGAGGCAACCGACACGCACAGCCCCCGCAAGGGGATGGAAGGCCCCCCGGCCGAGCCGCCCCGGGCACCGAAACGTCCCGCGGCCGCACCGGGCGATGTTAAGTCCAGCGGCCGAGCCGCACCGGGCACTGAAACGTCCCGCGGCCGAGCCGCACCGGGCACCGAAACGTCCCGCGGCCGAGCCGCGCTGGCGATGTTAAGTCCAGCGGCCGAGCCGCACCGGGCACTGAAACGTCCCGCGGCCGAGCCGCACCGGGCACTGAAACGTCCCGCGGCCGAGCCGCACCGGGCACTGAAACGTCTCGCGGCTGCACCGGGCGATGTTAAGTCCAGCGGCCGAGCCGCACCGGGCACTGAAAAGTCCCGTGGCCGATCCGCACCGGGCACTAAAACTTCCCGCGGCCGAGCCGCGCTGGCGATGTTAAGTCCAGCGGCCAAGCCGCGCCGGGCACTGAAACGTCCCGCGGCCGCACAGGGCGATGTTAAGTCCAGCGGCCGAGCCGCACCGGGCACTGAAACATCCAGCGACAGAGCCGCGCCGGCGATGTTAAATCCAGCGGCCGAGCCGCGCCGGGCGATGGAAGGCCCCGCGGGCGAGCTGCGCCCCGGGGAAGAGACCTAATAAAAGAAAGGTTTTCCCCCACCCGCACACCACCACACATACACAGCCAAAAACAGAAACAAAAACCATCCCAACACCGACACAAACAAAAAAAAAAGAAAAAAAGACAACAGACTGCCAGAGAGCCGCAGCCGTTAGGCGTAGCCAACTCCTGCGAAGCAAGGCCCAAGTCTCTCTGTAGACTTTGAAACTCTACTTCATTATTAACTACCTATCTTAGTATCATCTGCATATTTACTAATCCAATTTGCCACACCATCATCCAGATCATTAATGTAAATGACAAAAATGGCCTTATCAACCTTTTAATTTCAATATCAATAAAGGAAATTCTTGACATTTTGACAGAAAATTGATGTATGAAGTTATTGTATTTCAGAGTAGTTTCGCATGGCATCACTTTCAAATAGTCATGATGCAGAATGATTGGAAACCCAACCGTACACCCCCTCTTTCACCCAGAGAGTTGTGAATCTGTGGAATTCTCCGCCTCAGAAGGCAGTGGAGGCCAATTCTCTGGATGTTTTCAAGAGAGAGTTAGATAGAGCTCTTAATGATAGCGGAGTCAGGGGGTATGGGGAGAAGGCAGGAACGGGGTACTGATTGAGAATGATCAGCCATGATCACATTGAATGGCGGCGCTGGCTCGAATGGCCTACTCCTGCACTTATTGTCAATTGTCTATTTATCGGGAAACTGGGTGAAATGTGAATTGTCTTCAGTTGTCTCCAGTCTTCAGGGTCGTAGCTTGTCTCGGGTGGACGTAGGTTGACTTCAATAGCCGTAGGTTGTCGTAGGTGTCGACGTAGGTTGTCGTAGGTGCGGTCGTAGGTGGACGTCCTACTCGCGATGATTGGGTCGCCGGTTGTCGGTAGCTTGCCGTAGCATGACGTCGACTAGGTGGTAGGTTGTTGTAGCTTGTCGTGGACATTGTCGTGGGGGGGGGGGGGGTCCAGTCGCCGGTTTTTCGGCGATCTGCTACGACTATGACAGTCACCGGCAGTCGCCTAAAAAAACGCCTACGAGGGACAGGCCCTTTAAGCTTTTGTATAGACAATAGACAATAGACAATAGGTGCAGGATGGTCACATCGCACAGCGAACCGGCACAGATCTACTTGCACTTTATTCTGTTTTAAAACTGTTCTCATTTGTTTCATTGGATTGTTAAATTAATACTGACCAGCTAATTAATTTATTGCATCGTATGGGAGGCACATTCCCAATCTAGTTGTACCCTGTACATTGACAATATAGATATATTGTATTGTATTGTGGCTATGATGTTGTGTAGGTTAGGTGGCTATGATGTTGTGTAGGTTAGGTGGCTATGATGTTGGGTAGGTTAGGTGGCTATGATGTTGGGTAGGTTAGGTGGCTATGATGTTGTGTAGGTTAGGTGGCTATGATGTTGGGTAGGTTAGGTGGCTATGATGTTGTGTAGGTTAGGTGGCTATGATGTTGGGTAGGTTGGGTGGCTATGATGTTGTGTAGGTTAGGTGGCTATGATGTTGGGTAGGTTAGGTGGATGATGTTGGGTAGGTTGGGTGGCTATGATGTTGGGTAGGTTAGGTGGTTATGATGTTTGTGTAGGTTAGGTGGCTATGTTGTTGGGTAGGTTGGGTGGCTATGATGTTGGGTAGGTTAGGTGGATGATGTTGGGTAGGTTAGGTGGCTATGATGTTTGTGTAGGTTAGGTGGCTATGATGTTGTGTAGGTTAGGTGGCTATGATGTTGGGTAGGTTAGGTGGCTATGATGTTGGGTAGGTTAGGTGGATGATGTTGGGTAAGTTAGGTGGCTATGAAGTTGGGTAGGTTAGGTGGATGATGTTGGGTAAGTTAGGTGGCTATGATGTTGGGTAGGTCAGGTGGACTAAATGCATTTTCGACTTACGATATTTTAGATTTATGATGGGTTTATCAGAACGTAGCCCCATCGTAAGTCGAGGAGCGTCTGTAATTAGTACTTTTATAACAAGATTTATCGTTCCAATCACTGCGGTGAATACAAACAAGGGGAAGCAAAGCCATCACATCTCTTCTAATGTAAATCCACGGCTTATCAGCAAACCTTTTTTGCACTTTACCTTGTTTCCTTTTCCCTCCCCACCCCCCCCCCCACCCCCCCACACCCCCCCACCCCCCCCCCCCCCCACCCCCCCACCCCCCCCCCCCCCCACCCCCCCCCCCCACCCTTGTTGTTTTCGTTTTTGCCGTGATTTATTTATTTATCTTATAGCATCGATATTGAAGTGGCATTCTTAATCTCGTTGTACTTGTACAATGACAATAAAGATATTGTATTAAATTAGTTCCACCACTCAGTTGACAGAGGGAACGTAGGGGAGGATTGAGACCGATATTTTTAATGGCGGCACGTTGGCGCGGCGGTAGAGTTGCTGCCTTACAGCGAATGCAGCGCCGGAGACTCAGGTTCAATCCTGACTACAGGCGCCGTCTGTACGGAGTTTGCACGTTCTCCCCGTGACCTGCGTGGGTTTTCTCCGAGATCTTCGGTTTCCTCCCACACTCCAAAGACGTACAGGTATGTAGGTTAATTGGCTGGGCAAATGTAAAAATTGTCCCTAGTGTGTGTAGGATAGTGTTAGTGTGCGGGGATCGCTGGGCGGCGCGGACACGGTGGGCCGAAGGGCCTGTTTCCGCGCTGTATTTCTAAAAAAAAAATCTAAATGATAAACATGTCCAGAACAAATTGACAGCGGTAAACGAGAAGGCACTTATTTGACCAAGTGGCCATGTAACCAAAAACAAGAGATTGCATTCTCTGGAGAAAAGGAATAGGTGATGTTTCGGGTCGGAACCCTTCTTCAGTCTGTGACTGTGGCAAGTCGTGTTTGCAAGTGGCTGATATGAATTGATGCCTTCAACTGAGGTTCGGTTGTAGATCATGTATTTAGAAGATCTGCCATTGACGTAGAGTTGGTTAAGGTACCTAGCTAGATTCAAGATTCAGTTTATTGCCACATGTACCAATTAAGGTACAGTGAAATTTGAGTTACCACACAGCAAATACTAAGTAAAAAGCAACAAGACACACAGCCACGTAAAGTAAAATTTAACATAAACATCCACCACAACGGATTCCACATTCCTCACTGTGATGGAAGGCGGTAAAGTTCAAGCATCTTCCCCTTTATTCACCCGCGGTCGGGGCTGTTGAACCATTCGCGGTATCTACGTTTACAGTGAAAAACTTTTGTTGCGTGCTTTTGTAGCGGAAAGACAATACATGGTTACAATCGAGCCATTCACAGTGTACAGATACATGATAAGGGAATAACGTTTAGTGCAAGGTAAAGCCAATTTGGCGGTCACTGTGGCGCAGCGGTAAAGTTGCTGCCTTACAGCGAATGCAGCGCCAGAGACCCGGGTTTGATCCCGAATACAGGTGCTGCCTGTACGGAGTTTGTATGTTATCCGCAAGACCTGCGTGGGTTTTCTCCGAGAGTTAGATTTTTTTTTAGATTTAGAGATACAGCGCAGAAACAGGCCCTTCGGCCCACCGGGTCCGCGCCGCCCAACGATCCCCGCACATTAACACTATCCTACACGCACTAGGGACAATTTTTACATTTGCCCAGCCAACCAACCTACATGCCTGTACGTCTTTGGAGTGTGGGAGGAAACCGAAGATCTCGGAGAAAACCCACGCAGGTCACGGGGAGAACGTGCAAACTCCGTACAGACGGCGCCCGTAGTCGGGATCGAACCTGAGTCGACGGCGCTGCATTCGCTGTAAGGCAGCAACTCTACCGCTGTGCCACCGTGCCACCGAGATCTTCGGTTTCCTCCCACGCTCCAAAGGCGTGCAAGTTTGTAGGTTAATTGGCTTGGCATAAATGTAAAAATTGTCCCTGGCGGGCGTAGGGCAGTGTTAGTGCGCGGGGATCGCCGGTCGGCGCGGACCCGGTGGGCCGAAAGGGCCTGTTTCCGCGCTGTGTCTCTGAACTAAACCAACTGCTGCGCCTGTTTGCTCTGTTTCACCTCGCACGTTTGCGTGACACCGTTGTGCTTCTTTTCCCCCCACCGCTGCAGAGGCATCCATTCTCAGCTACGACGGCAGCATGTACCTGAAGATAGTCATGCCCTGGGTCATGCACACGGAAGCCGAGGACGTCTCCCTCCGCTTCATGTCCCAGCGAGCCTACGGCCTGCTGGTGGCCACCACCTCCCGGGAGTCCGCCGACACTTTGCGACTCGAGCTGGACGGAGGCCGGGTGAAGCTGACAGTCAACCTAGGTATTGTATGACCCCCTCCTCCTCCCCCTCCTCTATCACGGGGCTGACTCCCCTCAACCCTACCCCCACCCCTACCCCCCTCCCTCCCTCAAGCCCCCCCCCCCCCCCCAACCCCATCGCTGATGGGTATATATATTAACAAAGTACTTGAATACTGTAAATGCACCAACGTTAAACTCAATCGTGGTCTAACCAAATAATCAATTTGAACGTGGTGTAAACATTACCAAGGAGATGTAAATAAGTAACATTGGATCGCAAATCCACGTTTAAATGGACCATCTTTTGAGCAAACGTTCATGTCTTTTGCACTGTACCTGTTGGCCCTGCCAGGTAGACCACGGTTAATCTCTCACAATAAGAAACAAAACAAAAATGTAAAAACAATCACACGCGGGCAGGCGCCCGTGAGTTTGAGTTGTCGAGACGATCTTAACACGATTCCCCCTTTGCAAAAGAGAAAAATGCCGTGGTCTACTTCATGTCAGTTTTATATCTTGAAAATATTTTACAAGGATGTTTTGCAAATTGGCTAAGTTTTTTTTTGGTCTGTACTCATTTTTGGTTGAGTTTTGTGGTTTATATATATATATACATATATATATATTCAAAAAAAAGATTTTATTTAAATTTAAACTCGATGCTTAATTTAAAAAAAAAACCATATGCAAATTATATCTTAAGTGCTTCACGAGTCATCAGTCAAAAGATGGCTATCAACCCTTCAAAGGCCTTAAAGCCTGCGGCCCGCTTAGCAAACAGCCCTGGGAACAGAGTGCACAATCAAACCTGCAGCAGGATCGCTCTACCTCTCCGTCACCCCCCCCCCCCCTCTTCCCCCCCTCCCACCCCCCCCGACCCCCACTCCCTCGCCACTGTTCCCCTCCAAATTGGGAACTTCTTTCTGCTTCCCTGAATGCAGGGGACTCACCAAGATACAACCTGTATCCGTGACTCTGAGCATCACTCGAAATGATCAATCAGTGTCCAAGCAGTGGCGTGCTTATTCTTTTGGGTTAAACGCTGTTTCAAACCTCTACCATGTTCCAGTTGTTAAAAATGCCCTTTGCCATTAATGACCAAGAGGTCATCTGCTGGAGGTCTGCACTTAATGCTTAAACATCAGTGAAGCAAAACAAAGATCTTTAGATGGAGAGATAGATGGAGAGATGGCGAGATGGATGGACAGACAGACAGACAGACAGACAGACAGACAGACAGACAGACAGGCAGGCAGGCAGGCAGGCAGACAGACAGACAGACAGATAGATAGATAGATAGATAGATAGATAGATAGATAGATAGATAGATAGATAGATAGATAGATAGATAGATAGATAGATAGATAGATAGATAGATAGGCAGACAGGCAGACAGACAGACAGACAGATAGATAGATAGATAGAGAGAGAGAGAGAGAGAGAGAGAGAGAGAGAGAGAGAGAGAGAGAGAGAGAGAGAGAGAGAGAGAGTGAGAGAGAGAGAGAGAGAGAGAGAGAGAGAGAGAGAGAGAGAGAGAGAGAGATAGATAGAGGTGAAGGTGTGAAAACAGGGCAAAGGGAATGGAGATCAAGGAAAATGTAGGATAGATCATTGTTAGCTGGGAGAAGGTAACAACACAGCAAACAGTTAAAATGTAGTTGGAGACAATCAGGCGGGTGGGAGAACTGGGAAGGGGTGGGATAAAGAGAGAGGGAAAGCAAGGGTTACTTGAAGTTAGAGAAGTCAATGGATGGATGGATGGATGGATGGATGGATAGATATATAGATTGAATCTTGATTAGTACGGGTGTCAGGTGATATGGGGAGAAGGCAGGAGAATGGGGTTGTGTGAGGGAGATAGATCAGCCATGATTGAATGGTGGAGTAGACGATGGGCCGAATGGCCTAATTCTTCTCCTATAACAGGAACTTATTTGAGAGGCTTTTGGAAAGGCAGGTGGATATACAAGGAATGAAGGGATTTGGATAACCTTCAAGGAGAGGAGATTAGTTTAACTTGTCATCATGCGTAGCACAGACATGGTGGGCCGAAGGGCCTGTTTCTATTCTATGTTCTCTGTTCTAGATGAGTATTTAAATTCCAAGGTATGGGAGGATGGGGACCAGGTGCTGGACAATAGGCTTTGTGTAGATAGGTAACTGAATGACTAACATGGGCAGGACATACACAGTGAATGGTAGGGCTCTGGGGAGTATTGCAGAACAGATGGATCTAGGAGTGCAGGTGCATGGTTCCTTGAAGGTGGCGTCACAGGTGGTCAAAAAGGCTTTTGGCACATTGGCCTTCATCAGTCAAGAGTTTTGAGTATAGAAGTTGGGAGGTCACATTGCAGTTGTACAAGATGTTGGTGAGGCCACACTTTAGTGTTCATTTCTGGGCACCGTGTTACAGGAAAGATGTTGTCAAACTGGGGAGGGTACAGAGAAGACTTACGAGGACGGTGGCAGGACTAGAGGGTGTGAGCTACAGGGAGAGGTTGAGCAGGCTGGGGCTCTATTCCTTGGAGCGCAGGAGGATGAGAGGTGATCTTATAGAGGTGTACAAAATCATGAGAGGAATAGATCGGGTAGATGCACAGAGTCTCTTGGCCATAGTGTGGGGTAATCGAGAACTAGAGGACATAGGTTTAAGGTGAAGGGTAAAAGATTTAAGAGGAATCTGAGGGGTAACATTTTCACACAAAGGGTGGTAGGTATATGGAACAAACTGCCAGAGGAGGTAGTTGAGGCAGGGACTATTCCAACGTTTAAGAAACAATTGGACAGGTTCATGGATAGGACAGGTTTGGAGGGATATGGACCAAACGGAGGGACAGATAGATCAGCCCTGATTGAATGGCGGAGTAGACTTGATGGGCCGAATGGCCTAATTATCCTCCTATTCCTTATGACCTTATGAGTGCAGGCAGGTTGGACCAGTGTAGCTGGGACTTGTAGGTCGGTGTGGGGGAAGTAGGGCCGAAGGGCCTGTTTCCACACTGTATCTAGGGTTGCCAACTGTCCCGTATCAGCCGGGACATCCCGTAGTTTGGGCTAAATCAGTTTGTCACAGATAGATAGATAGATAGATAGATAGATAGATAGATAGATAGATAGATAGATAGATAGATAGATAGATAGATAGATAGATAGATAGATAGATAGATAGATAGATAGATAGATAGATAGATAGATAGATAGATAGATAGATAGATAGATAGATAGATAGATAGATAGATAGAGTTGCCAACTTCCTCGCTCACGAATACGGGTCAAGGCGACGTCACCGCCCTGCGCCCCACGTGACATCACCCAGCCAGTGGCCACCTGTTCCCGCTCCACCAATGGGGGCTGCCCGGGCCCGGGCGGCCGCCATTGGTGGAGCGGGAGCAGGTGGCCGGTGGCTGGGTGAGGTCACGTGGGGTTCGGGCGCCGGCGGTGACGTCTCCCTTTGTCCCTTATTCAGGAGTGAGGAAGTTGGCAACCCTAACTGTATCACTCCATGCCTCCAATACCACCATGGTCACAGAGGTTGCTTCTGCCCTTCGCGACTCTACCACCCTTTCCTGATGCCTTACAGGGCCTGGTTTTACCTCAAACGTTCAGTAGATGGGATGAGGCACTAACAGGGGCACTCATAGTGGGGGGGGGGAGGGGGCAAAAGATACCATTGGTCCGATGAGCTCGCTGGGCCACTCAATGGTGCAATGAGATCTGTGAGTGAATGTCTTGGGTTTGGGTGAGGAGAGAGGTGGACATCCCGGGCAGTCGTCCGCAACCCTTCAATCTCCTTCCAATGTTGAGTAGGCCGTAATTTAGCACCGTTACCAGTGTGTGTAGCTGGGAGACCTCCGGCAGATACGCCCCCACTCAAAGAAAAGACATTACTACAACGTCGCCACAAGACGTTGCTAAATCCAATTGATTATTTTTAGATATTGCATAAAACATGGTGGATTTTTGAGCAGCAATAAAGTCACGACTCTCTCTGGAAGAAGAGGGAAAGTGAGGTTTAATGCTGCCGGAGAACAGATGTATCTTTTACATCCCCCCCCCCGCCATCTGTTTTCTATTCCAATATATCCCAACAGAAATTTGGCCGAATTTGCGATAAATTCAAAAACCTCTCCAGAGATTTTATTTTTTCAATCTCAGTGCTGTCACGTTCTCTATTTCTGGTCCCCGTCAAAGCATTCCTTCATCAGTGTATCTTTAGTATTTGGTGATTACGCCGTCTCGTGGTCGCTGTGATGCATAGCTGTTCGCCGATGAATCCCAGTCCAGGTTGGATGTAGATTGGTCTATTATTATTATTATTATGATTATTATTATGGATATTATTATGATTATTATTATTATTATTATTATTATTATTATTATTATTATTATTATTATTATTGATATTATTAATACTATTGATATTATTGATATTATTGATATTATTAGTATTATTATTAATTATTGATATTATAATTATTATTATTATTATTATTATTATTTATTGATATTATTATTATTATTATTATTATTATTATTATTATTATTATTATTATTATTATTATTATTATTATTATTATTATTATTATTATTATTATTATTATTATTATTAATTATTGATATTATTAATATTATTGATATTGTTAATATTATTGATATTATTATTATTATTATTATTTATTGATATTATTATTATTATTATCATTTATTATTATTATTAATTATTGATATTATTAATATTATTGATATTGTTAATATTATTGATATTATTATTATTATTATTAATATTAATATTATTGATATTATTATTACTATTATTATTAATTATTGATATTATTATTATTAATATTAATATTATTAATTATTGATATTATTAATATTATTGATATTATAATGATTAATTATTGATATTATTATTATTATTATTATTATTATTATTATTATTATTATTATTATTATTATTATTATTATTATTATTATTATTATTATTATTATTATTATTATTATATATTTAAAGCAAACCAAAAAGAGGAAAAGTATGGGTTTTTGTTTTGAAATCATGGTCACAAATTGGCCTCTTAAAGCAAACAAGAACAGTTAAAACCTGCACGATTATCTTTTCCAATCCGGTTGACCTGTTCTTCATCAGCCGGGATGCTGCCCGATATTATCCCCCGAGTGTGTTCTTGGCCCACAGCCAGGTCAGAGCCGGGTGCCTCGGGTAGCCACCAGGCCCAGGGCCCGGCCGCCCGACGAGCAAACCCAACACCGCAGCTTGCGTTGCAGCGAGCTTCAAATAACCCTTCGCTTCTGAAGCTCTTCGCTGAAAGAGGGCGGGATGCAGTTAACACATCGGGAACTAAATGCAAGTCAATTCAGTAGCGTTAATCAAGCACTTCCACAGATCTCAATTATTGACGTTGCTATGGCCTTCAAAGCAAGGCTCACTACCATTCTACCTTTCTTCCCAGTATATATATATATATATTTCTGTGGATCCCTGTCATAGATTCATACAGGGTGGAAACAGGACCAACTTGCCCACACTGACCAACATGACCCAGCTACACTCGACCCTCCTGCCCGCGTTTGGCCCATATCCCTCCAAACCTGTCCTATCCGTGTACCTGTCCAATTGTCCAACTGTTTCTTTAACGATGGGATAGTCTCCTCCTCTGGCAGCTCGTTCCATACACCCACCACCCTTTGTGTGAAAAAGTTACCCCTCAGATTCCTATTACATCTTTCTCCCTTCACCTTAAACCTATGTCCTCTGGTCCTCGAATCCCCTACTCTGGGCAAGAGACTCTGTGCGTCCAGCCGATCTATTCCTCTCATGATCTTGTACACCTCACTAAGATCACCTCTCATCCTCCTGCGCTCCAAGGAATAGAGTCCCAGCCTGCTCAACCTCTCCCTATAGCTCAGGCCCTCAAGAACCCTTGTCCAGAAGTGTTTTGAGGAACAAACAATATATCCAAATTATTTACATTATTTCCAACCATTTTGAAAACCAGATTACACTAATCTCTGCCTTCACGTGATCCATATCGCTCCATTCCACACACATCTAAAAGCCTCTTAAACGCCACTATCGTACCCTGCCTCCACTAGGGTTGCCAACTGTCCCGTATTAGCCAGGACATCCCGTATATTGGGCTAAATTGGTTTGTCCTGTACGGGACCGCCCTTGTCCCTTATTAGGCCCGGGGGGGGAGCGCTGTTGGCCCGGGCACTGTAGGCCCGGGTACTGTGGGCCCGGGCACTGTAGGCCTGGACACTGTAGGCCCGCACACTGTAGGCCCGCACACTGTAGGCCCGGTGGCCGCTGCAGGCCCGGACAGTGTAGGCCCGGGGGCCGCTGTAAGCTCGGACACTGTAGGCCCGGTGACCGCTGTAGGCCCAGATAGTGTAGGCTAACAGACTGTATTTGGGGGACGGGGCCGAGTGTGTTCGTCAAACGGAGGTTGCGTAGCAACCCGCCTCCCGGCCCGGGCGTCCGCCATTGGTGGAGCGGGAGCACGTGGCCACTGACTGGGTGAGATCACGTGGGGCGCGGGGCGGTGACGTCACCTTTTGTCCCTTATTTGGAAGTTGGAAAGTTGGCAATCCTAGCCTCTACATTGGAGGCCTTGGCAATGCGTTCTAGGCCTCCACCACTCTACAAATTAAAAAAAAACATGCCCTGCACGTCCCCATTAAACTTTCCCCTCTCAATTTATAGCTATGCCCTCTAGTGTTGGACATTTCCACCTGGTGAAAAAGGTTCTGACTGTCTATCTAATCTCTGCCTCTCAAAATTTTGTTTCCTTCTTTATCAAATCTCCCCTCAACCTCCAGTCAAAACAATCCAAGACCAGCCAGCCTCTCCCTGTAGCCGAAAGCCTCTAATCCGGGCAACATTCGGGTATTTCCCAATAGCTGGTGGCCCATTATATTGATCTACATACATAGATAGAAAATAGGTGCAGGAGGAGGCCATTTGGCCCTCCGAGCCAGCACCGCCATTCAATGTGATCATGGCTGATCATCTACAATCAGTATACCCCGTGCCTGCCGTCTCCCCATATCCCTTGATTCCACTAGCCCCCAGAGCCCTATCTAACTCTCTCTTTAATTCATCCAGTGAATTGGCCTCCACTGCCCTCCGTGGCAGAGAATCCCACAAATTCCACAAACTCTCTGGCTGAAAAAGTTTTTTTGCACCTCAGTTTTAAATGGCCTACCCCTTTATTCTTAGACTCTGTGGCCCCTGGTTCTGGACTCCCCCAACATTGGGAACATTTTTCCTGCATCTAGCTTGTCCAGTCCTTTTATAATTTTATAAGTCTCTACAAGAGCCCCTCTCATCCTTCTAAACTCCAGTGAGTACAATCCCAGTCTTTCCAATCTTTCCTCACACGACAGTCCCGCCATCCCGGGGATTAACCTGGTGAACCTACGCTGCACTGCCTCAATACCTGAAATAATTTGTTAAATAACCCACTCCCTGGCCTTAGTAGCAATCATATCTCCAAGTATGCCAACAACGTTTTATTCCATATTACAGGCCATATGATTCCGGGATAACTTACAGTGAGTGCACGCCAATTTGAATAATTTCCTTTGATTGCAAAAGAGAAAGACTGCAAACAGATTGCTGGATCACGAAAGTGATTTCAGAATTTCTCTGCAATCATAACCACAAGCTACTGTCAGTTTTATGTACAAAGATTGTGATGCCCATAATAGACAATAGACAATAGACAATAGGTACAGGAGTAGGCCATTCATCCCCCCTGACTCCGCTATCATTAAGAGCTCTATCCAGCTCTCTCTTGAATGCATTCAGAGAATTGGCCTCCACTGCCTTCTGAGGCAGAGAATTCCACAGATTCACAACTCTCTGACTGAAAAAGTTTTTCCTCATCTCAGTTCTAAATGGCCTACCCCTTATTCTTAAACTGTGGCCCCTTGTTCTGGACTCCCCCAACATTGGGAACATGTTTCCTGCCTCTATCGTGTCCAACCCCTTAATAATCTTATACGTTTCGATAAGATCTCCTCTCATCCTTCTAAATTCCAGTGTATACAAGCCTAGTCGCTCCAGTCTTTCAACATATGAAAGTCCCGCCATTCCGGGAATTAACCTAGTAAACCTACGCTGCACGCCCTCAATAGCAAGAATATCCTTCCTCAAATTTGGAGACCAATACTGCACACAGTACTCCAGGTGCGGTCTCACTAGGGCCCTGTACAACTGCAGAAGGACCTCTTTGCTCCTATACTCAACTCCTCTTGTTATGAAGGCCGACATAAATGCTAGCATTGCATTTGCCTTCCTTACCACCAATTCCCCTTGCAAATTAACTCTTTGGGAATCCTGCACATCACTCCCAAGTCCCTTTGCACCTCCGATTCCTGGATTCTCTCCCCATTTAGAAAATAATCTACGCCTTTATTCCTACGACCAAAATGCGCAACTCCACACATTGCTACACTGTGTTCCATCTGCCACTTCTCTGCCCACTCTCCCAACCTGTCCAAGTGGCTCTGCAGAGTCCCTGCCTTTCTCCTACACTACCCACCCCTCCACCTATATTCGAGTCATCTGCAAACCTGGCCACAAAAGCCATTAAATCCTTTAACCGCCCTCCAATTCTGAGGCTGTGACCTCTGGTTCTGGACTCTCCCTCTGGTGAAAACGTCCTCTCCACATCTGCCCCATCCGTATGAACTTTGAGTTGTGGCGTTAAGGAGCTTGACGATAGAGCCAAACATCATGGAGTTTGCATCTGTCTGTGCTTGTCGCCTACACCGATGATCAATGTGGATGCTGAGGCAGATGACGGCACACTGGGATAGATAACGATAATTGCTTGGCTTACTTAATGAAAACACGGCAGAAAAATATCCGTGCCATTGATTTTAACTAACCGCCCCTGGCAAGATTAACAATATGACATAAATAGCCACATTCTTCATCATAAAATCTCTCTGAGCTATCTAAAATAAATAGTTTTGGAAAAATAATTAATCTTTTGTCCTGCACTTAATATTCAGTACAGAGTCACCTATGGCCCTAATATATAAACAGCCAACCATTGTTATTAATGTTTTATCTCTATATGCCTCGTTGTTTCCTTCCGCATCTAACCATCATCCGTGCTACATTTTACCATTGATCTCATCCCCTTTGATCTCTTCTTGTCACACCTCACCCTTCCGTATCTCTGAGTCTCCCCCTCTCTCTCTCCCCCCCCCGACTCTCAGTTTGAAGAAGGGTCTCGACCCGAAACGCCACCCGTTCCTCCTCTCTCCAGAGATGCTGCCCGACCCGCTGAGTTTCTCCAGCACTCTGTGGAACGTCATTATCCATGTTCTCCAGAGATGCTGCCTGACCCTGTGCTGAGTTACTCCAGCACTCTGTGAAATGTCACCTATCCATGTTCTCCAGAGATGCTGCCTGCCTGCTGAGTTACTCCAGCACTCTGTGAAACGTCACCCATCCATGTTCTCCAGAGATGTTGCCTGCCTGCTGAGTCACTCCAGCACGTTACAACCAGCATCTGCAGTTCTTTGTTTCAACCAGCTATACAATGATACTCTATTACTCGATATATACTCAAGTGTACGCCATTCTATCATGGCTGATCTATCTCTCCCTCCTAACCCCATTCTCCTGCCTTCTCCCCATAACACCTGACACCCGTTCTAACCAAGAATCTATCTATCTCCGCCTTGAAAATATTCATTGACTTGTCCTCCACGGCCTTCTGTGGCAAAGAATTCCACAGATTCACCACACTCAAGACTGACTAAAGAAATTCCTCTTCGTCTCCTTCCTAAAGGAACGTCCTTTAATTTTAAAGCTATAACCTCTGGTCCTAGACTCTCCCACTAGCGGAAACACCCTCCACACATCCACTCCATCCAAGCCTCTCGCTGTTCGGTCAGTTTCAATCCTTCCAAACTCCAGTGACTACAAACGCTCATCATATGTTAACCTACTCATTCCTGGGATCATTCTTGTAAACCTCCTCTGGACCCTCTCCAGAGCCAGCACATCCTTCCCCAGATACGGTGCCCAAAATTGCTCACAATACTCCAAATGCGGCCTTGACCAGCGCCTTACAGAGCCTCGGCATTACATCCCCTTTTTTTTGTATTCTAGCCCTTGTGAAGTAAATGCCTGCATAGTTTTTGCCTTCCTTATAGCCAATACCACTTGCAAATTAACTTTTTAGGAATCGTGCGCCAGCGCTCAATAGACAATAGACAATAGGTGCAGGAGGAGGCCATTCGGCCCTTCGAGCCAGCACCGCCATTCAATGTGATCATGGCTGATCATTCTCAATCAGTACCCCGTTCCTGCCTTCTCCCCATACCCCCTGACTCCACTATCCTTAAGAGCTCTATCTAGCTCTCTCTTGAATGCATTCAGAGAATTGGCCTCCACTACCTTCTAAGGCAGAGAATTCCACAGATTCACAACTCTCTGACTGAAAACATTTTTCCTCATCTCAGTTCTAAATGGCCTACCCCTTATTCTTAAACTGTGGCCCCTGGTTCTGGACTCCCCCCAACATTGGGAACATGTTTCCTGCCTCTAACATGTCCAACCCCCTTAATAATCTTATACGTTTCGATAAGATCTCCTCTCATCCTTCTAAATTCCAGTGTATACAAGCCCCCCAATTCCAGTGTATACAAGACTCCCAAGTCCCTTTGCGCCTTTAATGATAGCTTTCATTAATAAGGAGCCAAACATGATATTGTCTCGTGCTTAAAAACTTTGCTTGCATTTATTCCCCGATGTTCTGCAACCCTCATCAGAGTTAGAGAGTCGAAACGGTCAGTTTAACGACCGTAATCGCGGGCGACCGTAATCAAAGGGCTCGGCTCATCTCCGGGAAGCAGACGGGTTATTTTTCAGATCGGCTCTCTGTGTCTGACGTGCTGTGAGATTGCACGACCAGACCAGTCAACAGACCAGTTAACAGTAACAGTGAAAAAAAAACACACAGTGAATGATGACCTTATCTTTATTGTTATTTATACAAAATGAATGTCTCTTGCTATCCACTTTGCTGCTGTAAAACACTGCAAATTTCCCCGGTGTGGGCCAAATAAAGGAATATATATTATTATTATTATTATTATTATTATTATTATTATTATTATTATTATTATTATTATTATTATTATTATTATTATTATTATTATTATTATTATTATTATTATTAATTATTGATATTATTATTAATAATATTATTATTATTATTATTATTATTATTATTATCATTATTAATATTATTATTAATTATTGATATTATTATTAATTATTGATATTATTATTTTTTATTATTATTATTATTATTATTATTATTATTATTATTATTATTAATTGATATTATTATTATTATTATTAATTGATATTATTATTAATTATTGATATTATTATTAAATATATATATTATTATTAATTATTGATATTATTATTATTATTATTATTATTATTATTATTATTATTATTATTATTATTATTATTATTATTATTATTATTATTATTATTATTATTATTATTATTGTTATTATTATTATTATTATTTAATTATTATTGTTATTGTTATTGTTATTATTATTATTGATACGAGGGTAAGATAGATTACCTGTGGTTGACACACGTGAAAGGTTTTTCAGGGCAGGGAACAATACAATGATGAAGGAATCTGCCCGCCCCCACCCGCGTCCCCACCCCCCCTCCCCTGCGCCCAAAAGGGTATTGTGGCCTCTGTACGGTGATTGTGCCGAATGGTCCGCGGCTGTTTGCACCCACTTTTCTGTTGCGGTTGACGACACATGACAAACCTGGCCATGTGAAACGACACCCAGATCATTGATTCTACCTTTTAATTCCCCCCCCTCCCCCACCCACCTCACCCACCGTCACTGTTCCTCAAGAACTTCTCTCCACCTCCCCGGCTCCACCCTGACCCCCCCGCCCCGATCTCTCAAATTCGTCTTTCAACCAAAAATTGGCCGAGCAAAATCCTCAACCTTGGAAAAGCGAGAGAGGGGACTCATGACTTTCATCAGGATGGAGTCGTGCAATAAATCGCACATGCTCATTGAAACTTGCTCAAAAACGGAGCTAACAACAAGGCCGTTTGAGAAACGAAGGTGGAGGTTTCGTAATTCGGCGCGGATATATTTTTCTGCGCCGGCATCGGCTTTTTTTTCTCCAATATTTAAAATAATAAAACACGACTTTGATTATTTCACGGCCCGCACAAAAGTGAAATTGGCCGCCGACGAAAATTGGCGTTTACCCTGATGGGTTTCTACACCCTTGATCGCGGACCATGATTTTCTTTCTCCCTGACCGAAGTTCTTGAGGAACCAGCTCGACACCAGAGATCACTGCCCCGCTCCAGTGCACTGCTCACCCACCTTCTTGGTCTTTTTGCCGAATCTTTCTTTCTTTTAAAAAAAAAGGTGTATTTGATCGACTAGTTGGTGGCGAGCGAGTGCAATGGTTGGGCCAGTCTATCTTTGGGACTTGCAATTTGCAACCCCCTCCATCCCTCCTCCCCCCAACCCCCCCCCCCCCCCCCCCCCCCCACACCCCACCGTATCTCGGTTGAGTTTTCACATGGTTCGCTGTTTGCAAGTGGCCATTTTATCAGGAGAGAGAGAGAGAGAGGGGGGGCGGGGGGTGTTGGCGGGAAAGCGAGGATGAGGGAGGGGGGGACATGGGGGGGGGGGTTGGTGGGGGGGATACAGTTATGTTGTTACTCATTCTAAAAGTCAAAATAAGCTTCTGCTACAGCAGTGGGGTTTTGAAAGCGGAGTGCGAGGTAAATGTGAAAGACTTTTTGTTGTGTGAAGATAACCGGTCAATGTTTGGGTTCCATTGTGTGAAGATATTTGTCTATGTCTAGTCAAGTCAAGGGGTAAAGTAAAATGGCCACCTTATTGCGTGTGTCTGTCCCCGGAAGGGTGGACTTATTGTTATTGGATGTCTGCAGCTGTTACCTTGAAGGTTGCGATTTCATCTTTCATTTATTCTTCCCCGTCTAGACTGTATCAGGATTAACTGTAACTCCAGTAAGTTATTGTTCAAGTTTCATTTTGTTTCTCGATCGTGCGTTTTAATCGTGTTTAAAATGAATTGCTCAATATGTATATGTGTGTTGTGGTTATGTCTTTAGATAACACTGGGGAAAACTGGACTTTCTGAATTTTGCTAAAAATTAATAACACGTTTTCTTTTAAATAAGAAACATACAGTCAAATCTCATTTAACAGTCACCAACTAAAATGTGTAAAATGTCCTTTGGGACCTTGATAGCGAACATCAATTTGAATCGAAATATTGTTCTTGAATATAGAAATTAATTTGGATTGTTACCTGGTGCTGATCAACACCCACTTATGTTTCTCACATTATTGACAGACGACTGTTTAGCTTTCAGCTCCGTACGGTTCAATGGTATTTGACTGTCCAACTAATTGCTTGCATGTTTTGAACGGTCAAAAATGTGTTTATTAAATGCTTTTACAATGGCACAAGAAAAAATAAGAGGGTAATCATTTTGCAAGTGGAATGGTATATAATGGGACTGGACGTGATGTCATTTTAGGAGGAAAGAGTTTTGATTGTCGATTTATCCACTCCTGCGTTAACAAGTGCTCAGCTAGTCAGTGGTCGCACAGTTTTCCAATGTCAGCAGATTCACCTCGTTGTTCAAT
Organism: Rhinoraja longicauda; assembly: GCF_053455715.1. Classification (NCBI taxonomy): domain Eukaryota; kingdom Metazoa; phylum Chordata; class Chondrichthyes; order Rajiformes; family Arhynchobatidae; genus Rhinoraja; species Rhinoraja longicauda. Next base: position 56,218,005 of record NC_135962.1, read on the forward strand.
GGCTTCTACATCTTTGCAAACTGAAGTAACATTACAGAGACTGCTGGTTAGCAATAAAGCGTAGCCTAGATTCTGTGCATCTTTGAGGTATTTCTTCACACAGAGAGTGATGAATCTGTGGAATTCTCTGCCACAGAAGGTAGTTGAGGCCAGTTCATTGGCTATATTTAAGAGGGAGTTAGATGTGGCCCTTGTGGCTAAATGGATCAGGGGGTATGGAGAGAAGGCAGGTACGGGATACTGAGTTGGATGATCAGCCATGATCATATTGAATGGCGGTGCAGGCTCGAAGGGCCGAATGGCCTACTCCTGCACCTATTTTCTATGTTTCTATGTTTCTATGTTTCTATGTATTAACTCGTTGCCTTAGCCGGACTTAATCACCTCAAAGTCTGAGGTATTAGACTTATTTCTTATTTCTCCTGAAATGGCAAGCATAACTTTACCGATGGCAGGCAAAGATTTTCTCATTTCCCAACAGTGTTGGTTTGCACACATTCACAGGCTTAAGCTGTGCACTGGTACTAATATCCAGGTCCAAGGGTAAGTATTCTGCCATTGTAACTATGCGTACACTCAATCGTTGTTGAACCCAACAGTCTATCGCTCCTGTTGTCAGAGAGAGAGCTAGATAGAGCTCTTAAGGATAGCGGAGTCAGGGGGTATGGGGAGAAGGCAGGAATGGGGTACTGATTGAGAATGATCAGCCATGATCACATTGAATGGCGGTGCTGGCTCGAAGGGCCGAATGGCCTCCTCCTGCACCCCTATTGTCTATTGTCTATTGTCTACGTTCCACGCGTGCTACATATTGTGTGGGAAGGAACTGCAGATGCTGGATTAAACCGAAGGTAGGCACAAAATGCTGGAGTAACTCAGCGGGAACAGGCAGCATCTCTGGAGAGAAGGAATGGGTGACATTTCGGGTCGAGACCCTTCTTCAGACTGAGAGTCGCAGGAAAGGGGAGCAAGAGGTATAGACGATGATGTGGAGAGATGTAGAACAAATGAATGCGAGCCTGGGTTAAAACGTCGGTCAGAGAGCAGGAGGAATCACAGAGGGGGAGCAGCGAGAGAGGATTCAAGATTCAAGATAGCTTTATTTGTCATCCAATATTGGACGAAATTCAGTCACCCACAGTCCAACAATAAAAGCATTAAATAGGCATTAAAATTACACAACCCCAAAAACACACAAAAAAAGAAACATCCATCAAAGAAACATCCATCACAGTGAGTCTCCTCCTCCAGTCCTCTCTCTCCTCACTGTGATGGATGGCCACAATGTCTTTCTCCTCTCCTGCTGTCTTCTCTCGCGGTCAGGTTGTTGTGGTTGCAGGCCGCGCCGGACGGTCGTCGGAGAGACGACCGAAGAAGGGTCTCGACCCCAAACGTCACCCATCTGTGGAGGGAATTGGCAAACGTGGTTTTGGGTTGCAGCGTCGTCATCTTCTTATACACACCTTCAAGATTGAGTTCAGTTTATTTCCATCAAGCTTCAGTCATAAATGGAGCCTGAAAACTAACGTCCAGGTTCAGGATCAGCCACTTCCCAACACCCATCAGCCTATTAAACACTACAACCTCTAATTACACCCTGAACTACATTGGCTTGGGGACATTGGCTTTGTCTTTTTGCTCTATTATTTCATTGTTTTTATGTGTATGTGTATGTATGTGTGTATATATTTATATACGTGTGTATACATTTATATACACACACATACTCACATACATACATGCAAACATATATATATATATACACACATATATATACCCACACACACATATATATATACACACACACATATGTACACATGTACACATGTACATACACACATATATACACACACACACATATATATATATATACAAGAAATATAAGAAAATAACTGCAGATGCTGGTACAAATCGATTTATTCACAAAATGCTGGAGTAACTCAGCAGGTCAGGCAGCATCTCGGGAGAGAAGGAATGGGTGACGTTTCGGGTCGAGACCCTTCTTCAGACTGATGTCGGGGGTGGGACAAAGGAAGGATATAGGTGGAGACAGGAAGATAGAGGGAGATCTGGGAAGGAGGAGGGGAAGGGAGGGACAGAGGAGCTATCTGAAGTTGGAGAAGTCGACGTTCATACCACCGGGCCGCATATATATATACACACACAAATATATATATACACACACACATACATATACACACACATACACACACACACATATATATGCACACACATATATACGCACACACATATACACGCACACACACACACATATATATACACACACATATATTGACACACACAACAGATATACACACAGATATATGTATTAAAATATACACACACACACACACATATATACACACACACGATGAACCTTTTTCTCCTTTATTATATTGTCTACAGTGTACTGTGTTTGCATATTCTGTTGTGCTGCTGCAAGTAAGAATGTCATTGCTCTGTCTTGAACAGTAAGGGCTATTGATTTGACCAGGGGCCGGGCAGAACAGTGGACCTCCTGGATAACCAGAACTGCAATTAATGTAATGCCCCCGACTCTCAGTCTGAAGAAGAATCTCGACCCGAAACGTCACCTATTCCTTCTCTTCAGAGATGCTGCCTGACCCGCTGAGTTACTCCAGCACTTTGCGTCTATCTTCATTCTAAATGTAATTGGTTGCAGATGAGATCAGTAGAATGTGGGAACGTTTGGAAGAAGTTTCCTGCCATCCCCTGCAGATACATTTTATTCATTTAAAGCAGATGGTTTCACTGGCATTTCCTGCCCATCCCTATAAACCTGTGCATAGGTAGGAAGGAAGGAACTACAGATGCTGGTTTAAGCTGAAGACAGACACAAAATGCTGGAGTAACTCAGCGGGGCAGGCAGCATCTCTGGAGAGAAGGAATGGGTGACGTATTAGGTCGAGGCACTTCAGTCTGAAGAAGGGTCTCGACCCGAAACGTCACCCATTCCTTCGCTCCAGAGATGCTGCCTGTCCCGTTGAGTTACTCCAGCATTTTGTGTCTGTCTTCGAATAAACCTTTAAACTGGTACTGAGCCATCATCTGAAACTGTTGCTGTCGATGTGGTAAAGGTTTTGCCTAATTCACGATGTGCAAAGTGTATTTACCTCTCTCATTTAATATTTCTCTGTCTTCACGTAATCTCTCTCAGCAAATTACCTCCTGCTGTGGTTTGAACTGATACTGCTGTGAATTGGGGAAAGACCTGTTTCAGATGAAGCAAGTTATTGGGCCTGGACCTGATTCTCAGTGCATGAGTACACCACCTATGGCTGGCAATGGGAAAGACATTTCGCAAAGCCTTCTAAATCTGAGAGAATCGTTTAGTCCGCCCAATTCATTCCATCAAACAATTTGTTCTTTCGGACCACAATGCGTCAAACAACATTTTCATAGAGTCATAGAGTCATAGATTGATACAGTGTGGAAACAGGCCCTTCGGCCCAACTCGCCCACACCGGCCAACAATGTCCCAAATACAGTCCCACTTGCCTGCGCTTGGTCCATATCTCTCCCAAACCTGTCCTGTAAATGTACCTGTCCAACTGTTTCTTAAACGATGGGATAGTCCCAGCCTTAACGACCTCCTCTGGCAGCTCGTTCCACATACCCACCACCCTCTGTGTGAAAAAGTTACCCCTCGGATTCCTATTAAATCTTTTCCCCTTCATCTTGAACCTATGTCCTCTGGTCCTCGATACCCCTACTCTGGGTGAAAGAGTACTCTTGTTGCTGTGTCAAATCTTTATTTTCCTGTTAGTTTTCGTTTTAGAAATACAGCGCGGAAACAGGGCCCTTCAGCCCACCGAGTCCACACCGACCAGCGATCGCCGCACATCAACACTATCCTACACTAGGGCCAATATTTACATTCATACCAAGCCAATTAACCTACAAACCTGTACGTCGTTGGAGTGCGGGAGGAAACTGACGATCTCAGAGAAAACCCACGCAGGTCACGGGGAGAACGTGCAAACTCCGTACAGACAGCGCCCGCAGTCGGGATCGAACCTGGATCTCCGCACTGTGAGGCAGCAACTCTACCGCTGCGCCACCGCGCCCTGTTCTCCCTGCCTTTCCAAAATTCTTGGAAGCACTCAAGATAGAAAGGAACTATTCGGCAACGATTGATCATCAATCGATCAATTGAAATGAGTGAATAGTCAATAATTTAAGTAACCATTTAGCTATTTGATTAATTGATAGATCGATCCATCATTTTATCAATCAAGCAATTAATTAGGTAAATGACTACTGAAGTAATTAACTATTTATTCATTTCATTCATTCATGCATCCAATCATTTATCTACCTATTTATTTGCTTGATTGATTGTTTTGGAGGGATCTGGTCTCTGCCAACAATATATCTATCCCCTATCCCTAACTGGTCCCTGAAGATGCCACGGGGCGGCACGGTGGCGCAGCGGTAGAGTTGCTGCCTTACAGCGAATGCAGCGCCAGAGACCCGGGTTCAATCCCGACTATGGGTGCCGTCTGTACGGTGGTTTGTACGTTCTCCCCATGACCTGCGTGGGTTTTCGCCGAGATCTTCGTTTTCCTCCCACACTCCAAAGACGCACAGGTTTGTTGGTTAATTGGCTTTGGTGTAAATGTAAACCTGCCCCTAGTGTGTGTGTGTAGGATAGTGTACGTGTGCGGGGATCGCTGGTCGGCGTGGACTCGGCTGTATCTCTGAACTAAAGTTAGCTAAAACTGACGAGGCACCTTCTGAAACAACTCAACTCCGAAGCGATGGTGCAGTTGAGAGCTTGGTATGGTGGTTTCAGAGAGCACTCAAGGATCAACCACTTGTGGTGGGCCTGGGGTCATCTAGCTTAGTTTAGTTTAGAGCGCGGAAACAGGCCCTTTCGACCCACCAGGCCCGCGCCGACCAGCGATCCCCGCACACTAACACTATATCCTACACCCACTGGGGACAATTTTGACATTTACCAAACTCCGTACAGACGGCGCCCATAGTCGGGCTGGAACCTGAGTCTCCGGCGCTGCATTCGCTGTAAGGCAGCAACTCTACCGCTGCGCCACCGTGCTGCCCTCACCTTCTAGTATCACCTAGTGTCATAAAAATCTAAACCCATGACCAAAGAGTGTGTTGTTCAAATTATCCAGAGCTGATTTATGTAAACTGTTGGAAAACGTGAAACCTCCTCTACTTTTGCTATGTTGAAAAGACTGTTTACTGTTCTTTCCTCGTCAGTTTGAGAAGTTGGAGGTAAATTTGGAGTTTGGACATTTCAGGGAAGATCTGCCCTTTAAACCCTTTTGCCCTGGCATGAAATAAATCGATGGAGTGTAACATCAGATGGGTCATAAGGTCATAGGTGATAGGAGCAGACCTAGGCCATTTGGCCCATCAAGTCATGGCTGCTCTATCTCTCCCTCCTAACCCCATTCTAAACTAAACTAAAAGCTTTTCACTGTACCTCGGTACACGTGACAATAAACTAAACTGAAACTGAAGACTTCTTCCCAAGTGTAGACATAGAAACATAGAAAATAGGTGCAGGAGGAGGCCATTTGGCCCTTCAAGCCAGCACCGCCATTCATTGGGATCATGGCCGATCATCCACAATCAGTATCCCGTGCCTGCCTTCTCCCCCATACTCCTTGATTCCGCTAGCCCCTAGAGCTCTATCGAACTCTCTTTTAAATTCATCCATTGAATTGGCCTCCACTGCCCTCTGTGGCAGAGAATTCCACAAATTCACAACTCTCTGGGTGAAAAAGTTTCTTCTCACCTCTGTTTTAAACGGCCTCCCCTTTATTCTTAGACTGTGTGGCCCCTTGGGTCATTGGGCCCAACCAGTCTACTCTACCATTCACACATGGCTATGGTTGCCATCTTCCTCACTCGCAAATTAGGGACAAAGGGTGACGTCACTGCCCCGTGCCCCACGTGACCTCACCCAGCCAGCCAGCGCCCACGTGCCCCCGCTCCGGGAGGCGGGCTGCTACGCAACCTCTGTTAGGCGGCGCCCGGGCCTACAGTGTCCATGACTACAGTGTCCGGGCCTACAGTGTCCATGACTACAGTGTCCCGGCCTACAGTGTCCATGACTACAATGTCCGGGCCTACAGTGTCCGGTCCTACAATGTCCGGGCCTACAGTGTCCGGTCCTACAGTGTCTAGGCCTACAGTGTCGTCCGGGCCTACAGTGTCCGGGCCTACAGTGTCGTCCGGTCCTACAGTGGGCCTACAGCGTTGTCCGGGCCTACAGCGTCGGGGGCCTACAGCGCCCCACCGGGCCTAATACGGGACAAGGGCGGTCCCGTACGGGACAAACCAATTTAGCTCAAAATACGGGATGTTGGCAACCGTACTCATGGCTGATCTATCTTGTCCTACTAAACCCATTTCCCTGCCTTCTCCCCATCAAGCCTGATGTACCTCATACTTTTAAACAAACAGACTGAAGTTAGTCTACTATCTATTTCCTTTCATTGATGGGTAGGTAGGGGGTCAGAACCCAACAATAACTCCTCTGGACTTCGCAACAGCGCAGTGAATTTTTATGCATCCCTCTTAGAAGGCATTGATACAACGAAAAGACATGAACACACGCTGTCTCTTGCCCCAGAGTCGGACAATCAAGAATCAGAGGACATCGGTTTAAGTTGAGGGAAGTAAAGATTTAATAGGAACTTGAGCGGTAACTTTTTCACACAAAGAATGGTGCGTGTATGGAACGAGCTGCCAGAGGAGGTAGTTGAGGCAGGGACTACCGCAATGTTGAACTAAATAAAAATCTAGACATGGATAGGACAGGTTTAGAGGGCAATGGACCAAACGCAGGCCGGTGGGACTAATGTAGATGGGACATGTTGGTTGGTGTGGGCAAGTTGGGCCGAAGGGCCTGTATCCACACTGTAAGATTCTGACACCAACTATGCAGCACCAACTAGAGACGACCCGAAACATCACCCATTCCCTCTCTCCTGAGGTCAAGTCAAGTCAAGTCAATTTTATTTGTATAGCACATTTAAAAACAACCCACGTTGACCAAAGTGCTGTACATCTGATTAGGTACTAAGGAAAAAATGAAACATACAGTGGCACGCAAACACAACAGCACATACAGAACAGTTCACAGCGCAATGAGTCTCAAACGCTAGGGAGTAGAAATAGGTTTTGAGCCTGGACTTAAAGGAGTCGATGGAGGGGGCAGTTCTGATGGGGAGAGGGATGCTGTTCCACAGTGTAGGAGCTGCAACCACAAAAGCGCGGTCACCCCTAAGCTTAAGCCTAGACCGCGGGATAGTCAGTAGCCCCAAGTCGGCCGACCTGAGGGACCTGGAGTTAGAGAGGTGGGTTAGAAGATTTTTGATGTAGGGGGGGGGTTGTCCATTTAGGGCTTTATATGTGAATAGGAGGAGCTTGAAGTTGATTCTGTACCGTACAGGGAGCCAGTGGAGAGAGGCCAGAATCGGCGTGATGTGGTCCCTTTTACGGGTACCCGTCAGGAGTCTCGCTGCGGCTCGGTGCTGCCTGACCCGCTGAGTTACTCCAGCATTTTGTGATACCTTCACATTGTTATAAGTCCTCGGTTTCTACTGTCCGCCCTACACTTGTCATTGAGTGAATATTAGTTACATTTTGAACAGAGTTAGCATGTGAAATGAGGCGTGTTGTCGCAGGCTATTGGCTTTATGTCTTACGCGGTTTGCATAATCGTAATGGAAACCTTTCCAGTTGCATTATTAATGGTTCTGTTGTTTAGAGGACCTGCTCCACATTCTGAATACATTGATTCGAATTCCCGTGCCATGTTATAAAGTAAATGTCAGTATTGATCGTTTTTCTCTGGTACATGGTCATCATCCGATCAGTATCTCCAAAAGAAATGGAACGGCGTACATTGCAACGATTAATGTACATACTTGGCGTGTGCAATGAAGAAGGGTCTCGACCCCGAAACGCCACCCATTCCTTCTCTCCAGAGATGCTGCCTGCCCCGCTGAGTTACTCCACCATTTTGAGTCTATCTTTGGAATAAGTCATAGAGTCGTAGAGTGACGCACTGTGGGAACAGGCCGTTCGGCCCAACTCGCCCACACCGGCCAACCTGCCCCAGCCACACTAGTCCCACCTGCCCGCATTTGATCCATATCCCTCCAAACCTGTCCTATCCGTGTACCTGTCCAACTGTTTCTTAAACGTTGGGATAGTCCCAGCCTCAACCACCTCCTCTGGCAGCTCGTTCCATACACCCACCACCCTCTGTGTGAAAAAAAGTTACCCCTCGGATTCCTATTAAATCTTTTCCCCTTCACCTGAAACCTACAGTATGTCCTCTGGTCCTCGACTCCCCTACTCTGGGCAAGAGATTCTGTGCATCTACCCGATCTATTCCTCTCATGATTTTGTACACCTCTATAAGATCACCCCTCATCCTCCTGCGCTCCAAGGAATAGAGTCCCAGCCTGCTCAACCTCTCCCTGTAGCTCACACCCTCTAGTCCTGGCAACATCCTCGTAAACATTCTCTGTCACCCTTGCCAGCTTGACAACATCTTTCCTGTAACTAGGTGCCTAAAAATAACATGGTCATCTGAAATAGGCCTTGACGCACGATAACATCAGAGCACTGAGATGCCACCAGTACTTGTTGCCTGATGATGTGTAATGATGATGAAGCTACATTTTTGTCACTTGTACCCAGGTACAGGACAGGGAGATTCCCTGTTTTTGCGTACGAAGTACGCACAAAAGATTCACCACCGAAGCTGTATACATGTGGACAAGATGGTGCCCAACCCAGGCCATTATTTGCGTGTTAGCCACAGAAGGAAATCTGCAATCACACATTAGAATCACTCCACACTCTCTACTCCTTAGTTTAGTTTAGTTTAGAGATACAGGCGCGGAAACAGGTGCCCTTTCGGCCCGCTGAGTCTGCACCGACCAGCGATCCCAGCACACTAACACTGACCAGCGACGATTTAGAAGGGTCTCGACCCGAAACGTCACCCATTCCTTCTCTCCATAGATGCTGCCTGACCCGCTGAGTTACTCCAGCATTTTGTGTCCACCTTCGTTTCGAACCAGCATCTGCAGTTTTCTTTCCTACAGTGACAATTTTACACTGAGTCTATCTTTAGAATAAGTCATAGAGTCGTGGTGTGATACACTGTGGAAACAGGCCCTTTGGCCCAACTTGGAGAAGGCAGGAGAATGGGGTTAGGAGGGAAAGATAGATCAGCCATGATCAGCCATCTCTACTCATTCTATACTCACGACTGTGTACCCGGGCACAGTTTGAACTCCATCTCCAAGTTTGCCAACTATTTAGTTTAGTTTAGTTTAGTTTAGAGATACAGCGCGGAAACAGGCCCTTTCAGTTGCAGTGGGATGTGTAGAGACCCAGTTCCCTGTGCTTGGTAACTATGCCCCCCAATTATTTTTTTATCAAGAGAGAGAGAAAAGGGGAGGGGAGGTGTGGGGAGAGCTTTTGTGTTCTACTGCCAATGAATAAAAGTAACAGTGGAACAGTTTAGTTTAGTTTAGTTTAGAGATACAGCACGCAAACAGGCCCTTCGGCCCACTGGGTCCACGCCGCCCAACAATCCCCGCATATTAACACTTTGCGACACCCACTAGGGACAATTTTTACATTTACCAAGCCAATTAACCTACAAACCTGCACGTCTTTGGAGTGTGGGAGGAAACTGAAGATCTCGGAGAAAACCCACACAGGTCACGGGGAGAACGTACAAACTCCGTACAGACAGCGCCCGTAGTCGGGATCGAACCAGGGACCTACAACGACACTTCTTATTTTATATGTATACTGTGAATCGCTCAATTGTAATGACAGGTTAGCACGCAACAAAAGCTTCTTGTTGTGCCTTGGTACACGTGACAATAAACTAAACTAAACTAATCTAAACACAGGCACTGACAAAGTTACAAGTCCTCCTTAATTCTCAATGCTTCCCCCCCCCCCCCCCCCCCCTCCCAGTGATCTGTGATGATCTGTAGAAACATAGTGCTGGAGTTTCACAGAGTGCTGGAGTAACTCAGCGGGTCAGGCAGGATCTCTGGAGAACATGGGATAGGTGACGTTTCACAGAGTGCTGGAGTAACTCAGCGGGTCAGGCAGCATCTCTGGAGAATGTGCATAGATGACATTTCGGGTCGAGACCCTTCTGCAGTCTGAAACTTCACCTATTCCATGGTCTCCAGAGATGCTGCCTGATCCACTGAGTTACCCCATCACTCTGTGACCTTTTGTGGCGATCTGTAGACCACTCCACAGCCTCCGAGTTTATGTTTTGCCAGAATTAGGATCTGGTCAAAAGAGAGAGGAAGACTAGGAGAGAGAAGGGAAAAACAAGAGGGGGAGGGGTAAGACCCTGTGTAAGGAAATCAAGTCAGGGGGGATAGATTAAGGGAAGATAGAACATAGCAGCCCTTTCGGCCCGCAATGTCTGTGCTGAACATGATGCCAAGACCAACTCGTGTGCAGTTTTAGTCTACTAATTTGAGGACGGACGTCCTTGCTATTGAGGCAGTGCAGCAGCATAGGTTCACCAGGTTAATCCCCGGGATGGCGGGACTGTCATGTGAGGAAAGATTGGAAAGACTGGACTTGTATTCACTGGGGTTTAGAAGGATGAGAGGGGGATCTTATAGAGACGTATCAAATTATAAAAAGGACTGGACAAGCTAGATGCAGGTAAAATGTTCCCAATGTTGGGGGAGTCCAGAACCAGGGGCCACACAGTCTAAGAATAAAGGGGAGGCCATTTAAAACAGAGGTGAGAAGAAAAACTTTTTCACCCAGAGAGTTGTGAATTTGTGGAATTCTCTGCTACAGTGGGCAGTGGAGGCCAATTCACTGGATGAATTTAAAAGAGAGTTAGATAGAGCTCCAGGGGCTGGCGGAATCAAGGGGTATGGGGAGAAGGCAGGCACGGGTTACTGATTGTGGATGATCAGCCACGATCACAATGAATGGCGGTGCTGGCTCGAAGGGCCGAATGGCCTCCTCCTGCACCTATTTTCTATGTTTCTATGTTTTATCCACCTGTGCACAAACCGTACCTCTCCATTTCCTGCATATCCATGCGTCTATCCAAAAGCCTCTTGAATGCCACTGCTGTATCGGCCTCCACTGCCGATACAGCAGTGGCATTCAAGAGGCTTTTGGATAAGCCCTGGGCTTTTGGATTACCCCTGGGCAGTGCGTTCTAGACACACGCCGGCCTCTGTGTAGAAAAAACTTGCCCTCAATGCTCCTTTAAATTTTGCCCCTTTCAACCTAAAGCTATGTCCTCTAGTATTTGATATTTCCAATCTGGGCAAAAAAAGGTTCTGACTGTCTACCCTGTCTATGCCTCATAGAGAGAGGAGTGTTTAGTTTAGCTTAGTTTAGTTTAGAGATACAGCGCGAGAACACATCCTTCTGCCCACAGAGTCCGCGCCGACCAGCGATCCCCGCACGCTAGCACTATCCCATGCTCACGCATACCAGGGGACAATTTACAATTTTCACCAAACCAATCAACCGACTAACCTGCACGCCTTTGGAGAATGAGAGGGAACTGGAGAAACCGGAGAGAACCCACGCAGGTCACGGGGAGAACGTACAAACTCCGTACGGACAGCACCCGTGACCTGCGTGGGTTTTCGCCGAGATCTTCGTTTTCCTCCCACCCTCCAAAGACGTACAGGTTTGTTGGTTAATTGGCTTTGGTGTAAATGTAAAATTGCCCCTAGTGTGTGTGTGTAGGATAGTGTACGTGTGCGGGGATCGCTGGTCGGCGTGGACTCGGCTGTATCTCTGAACTAAACTTAGCTAAAACTGACGAGGCACCTTCTGAAACAACTCAACTCCGAGGCAATGGTGCAGTTGAGAGCTTGGTATGGTGGTTTCAGAGAGCACTCAAGGATCAACCACTTGTGGGGTCATCTAGTTTAGTTTAGTTTAGTTTAGAGATACAGTGCGGAAACAGGCCCCTTCGACCCACCGGGCCCGCGCCGACCAGCGATCCCCGCACACTAACACTATCCTACACCCACGAGGGACAGTTTTTACATTTACCAAGCTAATTAACCTACAAACCTGTACGTCTTTGGAGTGTGGGAGGAAACTGAAGATCTCAGAGAAAACCCACGCAGGTCACGGGGAGAACGTACAAACTCCGTACGGACAGCACCCGTAGGCGGGATCGAACCCGGGTCTCTGGCGCTGTGAGGCAGCAACTCTACCGCTGCGCCGCCGTGAGTTCATCTGGTCAATTTCCCCAGTCCCTCAGCAAATAACCGATTCCACTGTGATTATTTCACAAAATGCTGGAGTAACTCAGCAGTGTGGGTTGCGCGATAAGACTGTCAACGTTTCCAGCACAGTCACACCCACAGTCATACACGATTTAATACATCGCACATCTCGTTCATTTCAATGCAGACGAAATCCTGTCAAATGATTATTATCTGTACTTTTTATCAAAATTATAATCTATTTATTTTGATAGTTTCTGGAATTATAAAAAAAAAAAACGTACTTCTATGCAATGATTTATAAGAAATCCCACGTACAAAGCAATTGTCCAGAGAAACTGATGGAGATAATAATAATTAATTACAATTTGTCCAAAGATTTGCGCTGAGTGTTTTTATATTATGTCGAGTTATATCCTGAGAGCTAAAATGCCCTTCTTTAGCCCCTTGCTGCTGCATCCAATGATTATGAATTTCTCTATTTGTTCCTTTGATCTAACAGGACGTTTCAACCATTAACTGATTTGTACAGAACTTCTAAAGGCCAATTTCTCACCCGCCCCTCCTTGCTCCTCGTCTCATTTGTCCTTTCAACCGAGATATGTAGTCCTGTAATTATGACCATCCCCAAGCTAAAGTCTAATTTCTGCCTTCCTCTGTGTGCACCCTTTCATGTCTCATCTCTTTGGTCGACTGTAGATTCAGTATCTCTGCACTGTCCCCAGTGTTTGAACATTGCTGTGCGCCGTTTGGACCAGATCTGGTCTCCTAATTTGAGGAAAGACGTTCTTGCCATTGAGGGAGTCCAGCGTAGGTTCACTAGGTTAAGGGGTTGGACACGTTAGAGGCAGGAAACATGTTCCCAATGTTAGGGTCAGTCCAGAACAAGGGGCCACAGTTTAAGAATAAGGGGTAGGCCATTTAGAACTGAGATGAGGAAACACTTTTTCAGTCAGAGAGTTGTGAATCTGTGGAATTCACTGCCTCAGAAGGCAGTGGAGGCCAATTCTCTGAATGCATTCAAGGGAGAGCTAGATAGAGCTCTTAAGGATAGCGGAGTCAGGGGGTATGGGGAGAAGGCAGGAACGGGGTACTGATTGAGAATGATCAGCCATGATCACATTGAATGGCGGTGCTGGCTCGAAGGGCCGAATGGCCTCCTCCTGCACCTATTGTCTATTGTCTATTGTTAATTCCCAGAAAGGCGGAAACAGGCCCTTCGGCCTAGAAATGCGGGACTGTCGTATGTTGAAAGACTGGAGCAACTAGGCTTGTATACACTGGAATTTAGAAGGGTGAGAGGGGATCTTATCGATACATATCAGATTATTAAGGGATTGGACACGCTAGAGGTAGGAAACATGTTCCCGATGTTGGGGGAGTCCAGAACCAGGGGCCACAGTTTAAGAATTAGGGGTAGGCCATTCTGAACGCAGAGAGTTTCAAGGTCAGTTTATTGTCACATGTGCCAGTTAAGGTACAGTGAAATTTTAGTTACCATACAGCCATACTAAGTGAAAAGCAACAAGACACACAACCAAAATAAAAGTTAACATAAACATCCATCACAGCGGATTCCACACATTCCTCACTGTGATGGAAGGGAATTAAGTTCAATCTGCTTCCTCTTTGTGGAAACATATAAAATTCTTAAGGGATTGGACAGGCGAGATGCAGGAAAAATGTTCCCGATGTTGGGGGAGTCCAGACCCAGGGGTCACAGTTTAAGAATAAGGGGTAGGCCATTTAGGATTAAGACGAGGAAAAGCTTTTTCAGCCAGAGAGTTGTGAATCTGTGGAATTCTCTGCCACAGAAGGCAGTGGAGACCGATTCACTGGATGTCTTCAAGAGAGAGTTAGATAGAGCTCTTAGAGCTAATGGAATCAAGGGATATGGGAAGAAAGCAGGAACGGGGTACTGATTTTGGATGATCATAGTGAATGGCGGTGCTGGCTCGAAGGGCCGAATGGCCAAATCCTGCACCTATTTACTATGTTTCTGTTTAAACTCCTGGTGTAAGGACAAAGAAGATGGGTCCTGACCCAAAACGTTACCCGTCCATTTATTATGAATTCATGAATTCATTCTCAAGAAATTAAATGGAGAATTTATTCAGGCCTCACCCGCAGAGTTATTCCAGCACGTTGTGTGTCTATCTGAGCGCAAAGTGTTTAATTTAGTTTAGAGATGCCACACGGAAACTAGTCCCTCAGCCCACCGAGTCCATGGTCGAACGTCATTCACCCGTTTACACTAGTTCTACGTTATTCTCATCCACTCCCAACACACAACGGTCAATTTATAGAAGGCCAATTAACCTGAGTTGAGAAAAAACGTTTCCACCCAGAGTTGTGAATTTGTGGAATTCTCTGCCACAGAGGGCAGTGGAGGCCAATTCACTGGATGTAGTGTAGTCGCACCCACTCAAGATTTACATAAGTGCCTATATAAATTTTTTCAATGCTGATGAAATCCTGCCAAATCGAAGGTATCACAAAATGCAGGAGTAACTCAGCGGGTCAGGCAGCACCTCAGGACCGAAGGAATGGGTGATGTTTCGGGTTGAGCCCCTTCTTCAGACTGATGTCAGGGGGGAGGGCGGGACAAAGATAGGATGTAGTAAGAGATGTACTAAATCCTGCCAAATGATTATTGTTTTTAGTTTAGTTAGCGCGGAAACAGGCCCTTCAGATCTCCGGGACCAACGATCCCCGCACATTAACACTATCCTGCACACACTAGGGACGATTTACACATACGCCAAGCCAATTGACCCACAAACCCGCACGTCTTTGGAGTGTGGGAGGAAACCGAAGATCTCGGAGAAAACCCACGCAGGTCACGGGGAGAACGTACAAACTCCGTACAGACAGCGCCCGTAGTCGGGATCGAACCTGAGTCTCCGGCGCTGCATTTGCTGTAAGGCGGCAACTCTACCGCCGCGCCACCGTAACCGACCTGGTTTTTATAAAATTATAATTTATATATTTTGACAGTTTCTGGAATGAAAATGTCGAGACAATACAATAGAAAGCCTGCGTATAAACCAATTGTCCAGAGAAACTGGCGGAGATAAAAAGAATTAATTACAATTTGTTAAAAGATTTGCGTTGAGTGTTTTTAAATGATGTTGAGTTATCTCCTGGGAGCTAAATGTCCTTCTTCACCCCTTACTGCAGCTTCTAATTATTACTTTATTCATTTGCCTTTTGTTCTTTTGATTGGTCCCCAGTGGGACATCTAAGGTGGCGCGGTGGCGCAGCTGGTAGAGTTGCTGCCTCACGGCGCCAGAGACCCCGGTTCGATCCTGACCTCGGGCGCTGATGCCTGCGTGGAGTTTGCACGTTCTTCCTGTGACCGCGCGTGTTTCCTCCGGGTGCTCCGGTTTCCTTCCGTGCCCTACAGTGGGGTTTGTAGGATAATTGGCATCTGCAAAGGAATTGCTCTTAGAGGGCAGGAAGTGGATGAGGAAGTGAGACAACGTAGAACTAGTGAGATGGTCGGACTCCTGGCAGGTCGTACATCCATAAGATAAGAAGCTAATAACCTATCAATTACATCTACAATACAATACAATACAATACAATATAATATATCTTTATTGCCATTGTACAGGGGTACAACGAGATTGGGAATGCGCCTCCCATACGATGCAATAAATTAATTAGCTAGTCAGTATTAATTTATACAATCCAGTGAAACAAAATTAGAAACAGTTTTAAAACAGAATAAAGTGCAAGTAGATCTGTGCCGGATCACTGTGCGATGTGACCATCCGGCTCAGCAGGACCGGTTCATAGCAGCTATGGCCCTGGGGATGAAGCTGTTCCTGAGTCTGGAGGTGCGGGCATAGAAGGCCTTGTATCGTCTGCCCGATGGTAGAAGTTCGAACAGACTGTTGCAGGGGTGTGAAGAGTCTTTGTGGATGCTGGTGGCTTTTCTGAGGCACCGTGTGTTGCAGATGTCCTCCAAGGCTGGTAGCTGTGTTCCGATAGTCCTCTGAGCTCTATGGACTACCCGCTAAAACCATAGAGTCAAACAGCACGGTGGCGCAGCGGTAGAGTTGCTGCCTCACAGCGCCAGGGACCCGGGTTCGATCCTGACTACGGGCGCCGTCTGTACGGAGTTTGTACGTTCTCCCCGTGACCTGCGTGGGTTTTCTCCAAGATCTTTGGTTTCCTCCCACACTCCAAAGACGTACAGGTATGTAGGTTAATTGGCTTGGTAAATGTAAAAATTATCCCTAGTGGGCGTAGGATGGTGTTAGTGTGCGGGGATCGCCGGTCGGCGCGGACCCGGTGGGCCGAAGGGCCTGTTTCCACGCTGTATCTCTAAACTAAACTAAACTAAACAGTGAAGAACTGGGCTTGTCAGCCAACTTAATCTACATCAACCTCTAGACACTCATCCAAAAGAGAGTTAGATAGAGCTCTAGGGGCTAGCGGAATCAAGGGATATGGGGAGAAGGCAGGCACGGGTTACTGATTGTGGACGATCAGCCATGATCACAATGAATGGCGGTGCTGGCTCGAAGGGCCAAATGGCCTCCTCCTGCACCTATTGTTCATGTATCTAAGTATCCTGATCCATCCCAATGTATTCTTTCCACATTCCCCTCAGTTGTGGTGTGACAGTGGAGTATCTGCGTGTCCATGTGGGCTCTTGGTGTTAACATTAAAAGTGCTGCCGAGGTCACTGCCCACATCCAGACATGTTACGGATTGTTTTTCAGTGTTACCATGTTTCCTCCGGATCGATCGTTCAGTCGACAGCCTCTTCCTCCTGCTTTAGTTTGGTTTAGTTTAATGTTGGGTGTACCGAGGTGCAGTGAAAAGCTTTTGTTTTTAGAGATACAGCGCGGAAACAGGCCCTTCGGCCCACCGGGTCCGCGCCGCCCAGCGATCCCCGCACACTAACACTATCCTACACCCACTAGGGACAATTTTCACGTTTGCCCAGTCAATTAACCTACATACCTGTACGTCTTTGGAGTGTGGGAGGAAACCGAAGATCTTTGAGAAAACCCACGCAGGTCACAGGGAGAACGTACAAACTCCGCACAGACGGCGCCCGTAGTCAGGGATCGAACCTGAGTCTCCGGCGCTGCATTCGCTGTAAGGCGGCAACTCTACTGCTGCGCCACCGTGCCGCCCTTGTTGCGGCACGTCGGCACAGCGGGTAGAGTTGCTGCCTCACAGCGCCAGAGACCCGGTTCGATCCCGACTACGGGTGCTTGTCTGTACGGAGTTTGTACGTTCTCCCCGTGACCTGCGTGGGTTTTCTCCGAGATCTTCGGTTTCCTCCCACACTCCAAATACGTACAGGTTTGCAGGTTAATTAGCTTGGTGTAAGTGTAACTTGTCCCTAGTGGGTGTGGGGAGTGTTAATGTGTGGGGATCGCTGGTCGGTGCGGACCCGGTGGGCCGAAGGGCCTGTTTCCGCGCTGTACAGTATCTCTAAACTAAACCAGTCAGCAGAAAGACGATACATGATTGCGAGCCGTCCATAGTGTACAGATAAATGATAAAGGGAATAACGTTTAGTGCAATATAAAGTCCAGTAATGTCCGATTAAAGATAGTCCGAGGGTCTCCAATGAGGTGGATGGTAGCCTAGGAGTACTCTCTTGTTGATGGGATGGTCCAGTTGCCTGATAACAGCTGTGAAGAAACTGTCCCTGAATCTGGAGGTGTGCATTTTCACACTTCTGTGCCTCTTGCCCGATGGGAGAGGGGAGAAGAGGGAGTGACCGGGGTTCGACTGGTCCTTGATTGTGCTGCTGGCCTTGCCGAGGCAGCGCGAGGTGTGGATGGATTCAATGGGAGGGAGGTTGGTTTGTGTGATGGTCTGGGCTGCGTCCACTACTGTGCCAATCTGTCATGGCTAATCTCTGCCTCCTAATCCCATTTTCCTGCCTTCTCCCATTGACACCCGTTCTAATTAAGAATCTGCCTTCAATACATCCACTGACTTGGCCTCCACAGACCTCTGTGGCAATGAGTTCCACAGATTCACCACCCTCTGACTGAACAAGTTCCACCTCACTTCGTTTCTAAAAGAGCGCCCTTTAATTCTGAGGCTGTGACCTCTGGTCCTAGACCTCTCCCACCAGTGGAAACGTCCTCTCCACATCCACTCTGTCTGTGGCTTTCATTATTCTGTGTGTTTCAATGTGGTCCCCCCCTCAACCTTCTAAACCCCAGCGAATACAGGCCCAGTGCTGTCAAAAGCTCCTCATCTGCTCACCACCTGCAATCCTTTACCCATGACTTTGCCGGTGGGGGAGATCAAGAAACTTTAGGGTATTGGGGTCATCAAATGGGCTGCTCTGTCATGGGTGTGCAGGAAGAGACTGCCGACGCTGGTTTACACCGAAGGCAGACACAAAATGCCGGAGTAACTCGGTGGGACGGGCAGCACCTCTGGAGAGAAGGAACAGGCGACGTTTCAGGTCGAGACCCTTCTTCAGACTGAGAGTCCGGGGAGAGGGGGACTAGAGGTGTGAAAGGGTAAGGTGTGAAGACAACAGATCAAAGGGTGGACGTAGCTCGCAGGAAATATAGACTGGTTGGTCGTTAGCGGAGGGGAAGGTGACAATGAGGCCTACAATCAGTAAAACTAATCAGGAGGACAGTGAAACTAGTCGGAGAACTAGGGTGGGTGGGAGGGGAGGGGGGTGGAGAGAGAGGGAATGCAAGGGTGTCTTGGGATTGGCAGGTCACGTCTTCTTAGCCAGAGAGCACTGGGTCCCTGGAACATGCTGCCAGGGCTAAAGGTGGAACCAGGTGTAATGGTGGCATGGAAGTTTCTGGAAATGCCGGGCTGCCATTTTGAGGCAGAGTCTCTTGTAGATCTCTTCGTTGGTTGGGGAGCTCAGTACCCAATGATGGACTGGGCAGTGTTCACCACATTTTTGCAATCTTCTTCGCTCCTGGGCGTTTGAGATGCCGAACATCGGTCGAGACACAGAAATGTAGAAACATAGGTGCAGGAGTAGGCCATTCGGCCCTTCGAGCCAGCGCCGCCATTCAACATGATCACGGCTGACCATCCATAATCAGTACCCCGTTCCTGCATTCTCCCCATAATCCCTTCATTCCGTCCTCCCTCCGAGCTGTATCTAACTCTCTCTTGACAACGTCCTGAATCAGAATCTGTCCAGACGCACTGAATCTCCTCCATCTTCTACGGAAGTAGAGGCGTTGATGTGCTTTCTCCACGATTGCAACAGTGTGCTGGGACCAGGACTGATCTTCAGATGCATGCACGCCCAGGAATTCGAAGCTTTTGGCTCTCTCCACCATCCGTCCCATCGAAATAAGGCAACCTCGTCCTTCCTCTTCCAAAGTCCGCAATCAGTTCCTTGGTCTTACTGCCATTGAGAGCCAGGTTGTTGTGCCGGCACCATTTGGTCAGTCACTCGATCTCCCTCCTGCACTCTGTCTCATCGCCATCTGTAATTCGTCCAACAGCACGGTGGCGCAGCGGTAGAGTTGCCGCCTCGCAGCGAATGCAGTGCCGGAGACCCGGGTTCGATCCCGACTACGGGCGCCGTCTGTACGGAGTTTGTACGTTCTCCCCGTGACCCGCGTGGGTTTTCTCCGAGATCTTCGGTTTCCTCCCACGCTCCAAAGACGTGCAGGTTTGTAGGTTAATTGGCTGGGTAAATGTAAACATTGTCCCCAGTGGGTGTAGGATAGTGTTAGTGTGCGGGGATCGCTGGGCGGCGCGGACCCAGCGGGCCGAAAGGGCCTGTTTGCGTGCTGTATCTCTAAACTAAATTAAACTAAACTGTTCCACTGTTACTTTTATTCATTGGCAGTAGAACACAAAAGCTCTCCCCACACCTCCCCTCCCCTTTTCTCTCTCTCTTGATAAGAAAAAAATTGGGGGACATAGTTACCAAGCACAGGGAACTGGGTCTCTACACATCCCACTGTAACTGAAAGGGCCTGTTTCCACGCTGTATCTCTAAACTAAACTAAACTAAACTAAACTAAATAGTTGGCAAACTTGGAGATGGAGTTCAAACTGTGCCCGGGTACACAGTCGTGAGTATAGAATGAGTAGAGATGGCTGATCATGGCTGATCTATCTCTCCCTCCTAACCCCATTCTCCTGCCTTCTCCCCATAACCCCTGACACCTGCACTAATCAAGAATCTATCAATCTTCGCCTTAAAAACATCCATTGACGTGGCCTCCACAACCTTTTGTGGCAGTGAATTCCACAGATTCACCACCCTCTGGCTGAAGAAATTCCTCCTCATCTCCTTTTTAAAGGTACGTCCTTTTATTCTGAGGCTGTGCCCTCTAGTCCTCGACTCTCCCACTAGTGGAAACATCCTCTCCACACCCACTCTATCCAGGCCGCTCACTATTCGGTAAGTTTCAAAGAGGTCCAAACGTAGGTGTAATTGTACGTGATTCACTGTATGGAAAACTGTGAATTAAAATAATTACTGAGTCAACATAATTATGAGTTCAAGAAGAGGCTGATGAAGAGACTATATAATCCTTTAAGGTATCACAAAATGCTGGAGTAACTCAGCAGGTCAGGCAGCATCTCTGGACAGAAGGAATGGGTGACGTTTCGGGTGGTGACAGTTTGACGGTCAGGTAAGCGTGGGAATTTTTGCGATGTTTATGGCCGTCAGCCATTACATTTAAAGTAGGCTCCAAACCCAGATATGCAACCCAGAAACCAGATATGCATCTCCCGTACATTTTCAAAGAATGCCCACGCACGTTTCACAAAAATGCACTTAACCAGGCCCTTTAGAGATACAGCGCGGAAACAGGCCCTTCGGCCCACCGGGTCCGCGCCGACCGGCGATCCCCACATACTAACACTATCCTACAACCACTAGGGACAATTTTTTACATTTACCAAGCCAATTAACCTACAAACCTGCACGTCTTTGGAGTGTGGGAGGAAACCGAAGATCTCGGAGAAAACCCACGCAGGTCACGGGGAGAACGTACAAACTCCGTACAGACAGCACCCGTAGTCGGGATCGAACCCGGGTCTCCGGCGCTGTGAGGCAGCAACTGTACCCATTGCGCCACCATTTATAAATCCAGGCAACATTTACAGATGGCTCGGTCGACCTTTTCAGAAGAGCTAGGATGGAGATGATGGGCCGAGTGGTCTCATATTCTGTTTAGTTTATTGTCACGTGTACCGAAGTCCAGAGAAAAACCCACGCAGGTCACGGGGAGAACGTGCAATCTCCGTACCGACAGCACCCGTGGGCGGGATCGAACCCGGGTGTCTCTGGCGTTGAATGCGTGTAAGGCAGCGACTCTACCGCTGCGCCACCGTGTGGCCCCAAAGGGCATTGCAAGTAGCTTGCTAATTGCTTGCTGCTTGTTGCGTGCTAACCGGTCAGCGGAAAGACAACGCATGTTTACAATCGAGCCATCCACAGTGTACAGATAGAAGGTATCACAAAATGCTGGAGTAACTCAGCGGGTCAGGCAGCATTTCTGGAGAGAAGGAATGGGTGACATTTCGGGTCGAGACCCTTCTTCAGACTGTCTGTCTTCCTCAGTCTTTCAACATAATGATAATGGTGGACTTCCAATGTGGGTTGTCAGTGCTTTGAAGTTGGTCTCGATTTTTTTTCCCGTTAGCTTTCTGTCTTTTGCAGTTAATTAACGTTTATCTCCGCCGCCCATTCTTGCAATGCTGCAGTCTATATATGCATGCAATTGGCTGCCCTCTTCTCTGGCACAGTAATAATGAAGGCTCATAAGTTAAATGCAAAATTATACGACGGGGTTTCTTGCAGGGGAACCTTTTGTAAGTTATTTCTCATGAAGAGACGCCTCGCAAACAGGAGTAATACGGAAATGATTAGAATTTTCAAAACTGTTTTTTTTAATTCAGTTTTTTGCTCCATAATTTCATTTCCATTGCTTCGAAAACATTGTGCCGATCCGGGACAACGCAAGCATCTTAGCAGCTTCTATTTTAGTGCAGGACTGCTGGCACCTAGTTAATTAAAATTATAGAGCTGGAACCCCTGCCGGGCATCAAAAACTATCCAGCGAGAAAATTGAAATGTCAAAGATGTCACTCGCTAGAAAAAAATAAAATTTACATTCGCAGAATGATATTACCTTTTGCACTTAATTGCTTGATAGAAATTGTTTCTTCTTTCAAAGAAAAATAGATTTTTTTTTTCACCCTCTTGCCGTTTGCAAGAATATTGTGTTCAGTTCTGGGCACCGTGTTATAGGAAAGATACTGTCAAGCTTGAAAGGGTGCAGAGAAGAGATTTACGAGGATGTTGCCAGGACTTAATAGGAATCCGAGAGGTAAATTTTTCACACAAAGGGTGATGGGTTGTAATGAACAAGCTGCCAGAGGAGGTAGTTGAGGCTGGGACTATCGCATCGTTTAAGAAACAGTTAGACAGGTACGTGGATAGGACAGGTTTGGAGGGAAATGGACCAGTCGGACGAGTGTAGCTGGGACATGTTGGCCGGTGTGGGCAAGTTGGGCCGAAGAGCCCGTTTCCACGGTGTCACTCTATGACTCTATGACTAAGAAGGAACTACAAAGAAAAGGGAAGAAATAGCCAATTAAAAAAAAAATGGAGAACTCGACAGAAACTTGAAATGTAGAATTGAACAGCAGAGAAATCGCAGGGTATTATTGACGCAGCCCAGACCATCACACAAACCAACCTCCCTTCCCTTGACTCCATCTACACCTCACGCCGCCTCGGCAAGGCCAGCAGCACAATCAAGGACCAGTCTCACCCCGGCCACTCCCTCTTCTCCCCTCTCCCATCGGGCAAGAGGTACAGAAGTGTGAAAACGCACACCTCCAGATTCAGGGACAGTTTCTTCCCAGCTGTTATCAGGCAACTGAACCATCCCACCAACAATGAGAGAGTAGTCCTGTGCTACTATCTATCTCACTGGAGACCCTAGGACTAGTCGGACTGTACAGAACTTTATCTTGCACTAAACATTATTCCCTTTATCCTGTATCTGTACACGGTGGACGGCTCGATTATAATCGTGTGCAGTCTTTCTGCTGACTGGTTTGTACGCAGCAGAAAAGCTCTTCACTGGACCTCGGTACACGTGACAATAAACTAAACAGAATATGAGGCCACTCTGCCCATTATCTCCAACCTAGCTCTTCTGAAAAGGTCGACCGAGCCATCCCATTCTCCCACAGTGTCCACGCAGCTCTGTAAATGTTGCACTGATTTATAAATGGTGGCGCAAAGGGTAGAGTCGCTGCCTCACAGCGCCGGAGACCCGGGTTCGATCCCGACTACGGGCGCTGTCTGTACGACGTTTGTATGTTCTCCCCGTGACCTGCGTGGGTTTTCTCCGAGATCTTCGGTTTCCTCCCACACTCCAAAGACGTGCAGGTTTGTAGGTTAATTGGCTTGGTGAAAATGTAAAATTGTCCCTCGTGTGTGTAGGATAGTGCTAGTGTACGGGGATCGCTGGGCGGCGCTGACCCGGTGGGCCGAAGGGCCTGTTTCAACGCTAAACTAGTCTAAACTAAACTCACTTTTCAAAGTTACATCACCCTTGATAGAAAGTTAAGGCACGAAAAGCTTTCTCCTGAGTTTTTAAATGACCTTAAATTAGCACGTATGCCTTCCACCAACTTTCATGTCAGTGGAAGCTGTTTATCACTGTCTGATCCTATCTTTTCCCACCTCTAATAAAGAAGGAATGCTGCCAGTGCAAAGGCCTCTCTTGCAGACAAAGAAAACAATGGAAGCTAAGCTTGATTGATTATTTTAAATTATCTCCTTCGCCTTGCTCCCATTCGGCTGGCCGAAGATACAGAAGCTTGAAAATTGTGCGACAGCAGACAGGATCAGATTCTTCCATAGAAACATAGAAAATAGGTGCAGGAGTAGGCCATTCGGCCCTTCGAGCCTGCACCGCCATTCAATATGATCATGGCTGATCATCCAACTCAGTATCCCGTACCTGCCTTCTCTCCATACCCCCTGATCCATTTAGCCACAAGGGCCACATCTAACTCCCTCTTAAATATAGCCAATGAACTGGCCTCGACTACCTTCTGTGGCAGAGAATTCCACAGATTCACCACTCTCTTCCCCTGCATTATCAGGCTTGTAAATGGTCCTTCCATGGTCTAGGGTACTGTCTGATTCACCTCTACCCCATTGCGGATATTGGAAATTGGACATCTATGGAACTTCAGTTTCAGTTTAGTTTATTTCAGAGATACAGCGCGGAAACAGGCCCTTCGGCCCACCGGGTCCGCGCCGACCAGCGATCCCCGCACACTAACACTATCCTACACCCACCAGGGACAATGTTTACATTTACCAAGCCAATTAACCTACAAACTTGCGCGTCTTTGGAGCGTGGGAGGAAACCAAAGATCTCGGAGAAAACCCACGCGGGTCACGGGGAGAACGTACAAACTCCGTACAGACGGCGCCCGTAGTCGGGATCGAACCTGGGTCTCCGGCGCTGCATTCGCTGTAAGGCAGCAACTCTACCGCTGCGCCACTGTGCCGAACAGTTTAGTTTATTGTCACGTGTACCGAGGTACAGTGCTATCCAGTCAGTGGAAAGACAAAACATTATTACAATCGAGTCATCTGCAGTGATTTATTCTGAACTCTGTTTCTTCCCCTTTACTTCACCTATTGTTCTTGAGCGTCAGTGTAAATTGTCCCTTGTGTGTGTAGGGCAAGTGTTAATGTGTGGGGATCGCTGGTCGGCGCGGACCCAGTGGGCAGAAGGGCCTGTTTCCGCACTGTATCTCCAAGCTAAACTAAACTAAACCTGGAATGGAACAAAATAAAATTACTTGCTGTGGCTTAGCACAAAAATGGAACAACACAACAAATAAATGTATAATGAACCAATAAATTATCATTCATACTCGGTCATAGAGTCATCATAGAGCGATGAAGCATGGAAACTGGCTCTTTGGCTCAATTTGCCCGCACCGGCCAACATGTCCCTTCTACACGAGTCCCACCTGCCTGCGTTTGGCCCATCTCCCTCCAAACCTGTCCTATCCATGTTGCTAAATGGTCGTTAAACGTTGCGATAGGACCTGCCTCGACCACCTCCTCTGGCAGCTCGTTCCGTAAACCCACCGCCCCCTGAATGAAAAGACTTTGCTGGGGAACCGCATTGGAGACCCTCGGACTTTCTATGATCGGAATTTCTTGGACTTTATCTTGCACCAATGTTATTCCCTTTACCCAGTACCTGTACACAATGGACGGCGTTGATTGTAATCACGTGTGGTCTTCCCAGAGACTGCATGGCACGCAACAAAAGAGCCGGTCGCTGTACCTCGCTCGGTACACGTGGCAATAATAAACGGAACTGAAATAAGCTAAGTAACCGTTGCAAACCGTTGCACCCCTGGACCTCTTCCATTGACCTCCAGGGGCTAGTGGAATCAAGGGGCATGGGGAGAACGCAGGCACGGGTTACTGATTGTGGATGATCAGCCATGATCACAATGAATGGCGGTGCTGGCTCAAAGGGCTGAATGGCTTTCTCCTGCACCTATTTTCTATATTTTGTTGTAGTTTGGTACGGAGCTGGACTTTTAGACAATAGACAATAGACAATAGGTACAGGAGGAGGCCATTCGGCCCCTCGAGCCAGCGCCGCCATTCAATGTGATCATGGCTGATCATTCTCAATCAGTACCCCGTTCCTGCCTTCTCCCCATACCCCCTGACTCCGCTATCCTTAAGAGCTCTATCTAGCTCTCTCTTGGATGCATTCAGAGAATTGGCCTCCACTGCCTTCTGAGGCAGAGAATTCCACAGATTCACAACTCTCTGACTGAAAAAGGTTTTTCCTCATCTCAGTTCTAAATGGCCGACCCCTTATTCTTAAACTGTGGCCCCTTGTTCTGGACTCCCCCAACATTGGGAACATGTTTCCTTCCTCTAACGTGTCCAACCCCTTAATAATCTTATACGTTTCGATAAGGCTCGAAGGGCCGAATGGCCTCCTCCTGCACCTATTTTCTATTCTCTATATTCCCTTGTAGTTTGTTACGGAGCTGGACTTCTAGTTAGTTAGTTTGGTTTATCTGCACGTGTACCAATATACAGTGAAAAGCTTTTGTTGTGGTCTAACCGGTCAGCGGCAGTGGTCTTGTGGTCAGTGTTGTGCCATGTGGTTCAAACTGTCCTTGAACCTGGAGGTCACAATTCTCAGGCTGCTGTACGGTCTTCTCGAGGGTAGCACCTAGATAAGAATGTGGCCATGGTCCATATTGAGTTAACATATGATGAGCGTTTGTCCGCACTGGGCCTGTACTCGCTAGACTTTAGAAGGATGAGGGGGGACCCCATCGAAACTTACCGAACAGTGAAAGGCCCGGATAGAGTGGATGTGGAGAGGATGTTTCCACTAGTGGGAGAGTCAAGGACTAGAGGCCACAGCCTCAGAATAAGAGGACATACCTTTAGTTTAGTTTAGCTTAGAGATACAGCGTGGAAACAGGCCCTTCGGCCCACCAAGTCCGCGCCGACCAGTGATCCCCGCCCACTAACACTATCCTACACACACTAAGTACAATTTACACTTACACCAAGCCAATTAGCCTTCAAACCTACGCGTCTGAGGAGTGTAGGGGGAAACCGAAGAACTCAGGGGAAACCCATGCAGGTCACGGGGAGAACGTGCAAGCTCTGTGCAGGCAGCAGCCGTAGTCGGGATGGAACCCGGGTCTCCGGCGCTGCATGCGCTGTGAGGCAGCAACTCTACCGCTGCGCCACGGTGCCGAAAGGAGTCGAGGAGGAATTTCTCCAGTCAGAGGGTAGTGAATGACGGGCCGAACGGCCTCATTCTGCTACGGTCAATTATGACCGTGTGACTTAACAAAGAAATTTAGAGATACAGTTTAGAGATACAACGCGGAAACAGGCCCTTTGGCCCACCGGGTCCGCGCCGACCAGCGATCCCCGCACATTAACACTATCCTGGGGACAATAGACAATAGACAATAGGTGCAGGAGTAGGTCATTCGGCCCTTCGAGCCAGCACCACCATTCAATGTGATCATGGCTGATCATTCTCAATCAGTACCCCGTTCCTGCCTTCTCCCCAGACCCCCTGACTCCGCTATCCTTAAGAGCTCTATCTAGCTCTCTCTTGAATGCATTCAGAGAATTGGCCTCCACTGCCTTCTGAGGCAGACAATGTTTACATTTACCAAGCCAATTAACCTACAAACCTGTTCGTCTTTGGAGTGTGGGAGGAAACCGAAGATCTCGTGGGAAAATCCACGCAGGTCACGGGCAGAATGTACAAACTCCGTACAGACAGCGCCCGTAGTCGGGATGGAACCCGGGTCTCCGGCGCTGCATTCGCTGTAAGGCAGCAACTCTACCGCTGCGCCACCGTGCCCTGTGTTTTACACCACCCTGCATATTTTGGATAGTTTTCCCAGATGGTTTACTGAAAATCATCCACATAAACGCAAACCTTTTTTAAAATAATGACTGGCGCTTATCATATCTGTGTCACAACATTGGGAACATTTAACAGTTTGAATATGCTGGGTGGTATTGAATATTGAATTAGGAGCAAATATGTTCTACCCCCGTAATGTTACTTGGATAGTTGTCACGTCCAAACCTAATTACAAGCTTGAATAACGTGATAGAAGGATGATTTTGCTTCACAGCACAAACATTAGTACACAACATATTACTCTGCACTGCCTCCGATAAACGCATTAATCACTGCCTTATTCTTCTCAAAACAAGAGAATGCAGATTGACCCCAGCACCTTTGCACTTCCACCTCATCTGTATTCTAATATTTCTTTGTGTGCGCTTGTTTTCGACGGGGAGATGACATGTGAAATACTTACTCAACCACTGCCTCCACACACCTCCGTTTTCCCCGCACTGAATTTGACTCACAGGTCTTCTTGAACTAGGGTTGACAACTGTCCCGTATTAGCCGGGACATCCTGTGTTTTGGGCTAAATTGGTTTGTCCTGTACAGAATGGCCATTGTCCCGCATTAGGCCCGTGGGGCGCTGTGGGCACGGACACTGTAGGCCCGGATAGTGTAGGCCCATACAGTGTAGGCCCGAACACTGTAGGCTCGGACAGTGTAGGCCCGGACAGTGTCGGCCCGGACACTATAGGCCTGGACACTGTAGGACCGGACAGTGTCGGCCCGGACACTGTAGGCCCGGACACTGTAGGACAGGACAGTGTAGGCCTGGACAGTGTAGGCCCGGACACTGTAGGCCCGGACAGTGTCAGCCCGGACAGTGTAGGCCTGGACAGTGTAGGTCCGGACAGTAGCTCCGGACAGTGTATGTCTGGACAGTGTAGGCCCGGAGGCCCGGGCGCCAACTGACGGAGGTTGCATAGCAACCCGCCTCACGGCCCGGGCGGCCACCATTTTAATCAAAAATATTTATTCAAATATTTAAATAATATATACAATACAATAAAACCAAAACAGAGCCCACCACCAGAATATTATACAAACAAATATACCAATTGAAACTATTATACAATTATATTACAATCCCCATCCAGGATACATCCAATCCCCCGCGGTGCCCAGCGGTCCCGGAGACCCCCCAGGGTGCCCGTGGACAGCGCGTAGTCCCTCTCCATCACCACCCGGGCACGGATGTAACCCCAGAAAAGGGGTAGGCAGCCGGCTCGGGCAGAGCCCTCTTCCACCTGGCGCCGTGAGTCGCGGATGGCCAGTTTGGCCAGGCCCAGGAGCAACCCAACAAGGACATCTTCAGCCCTACCCTCTCCCCTACGCACAGGGTGTCCAGAGATGAGGGTGGTGGGTGAAAAGTGCAGCCAAAAAGGCAAGGAGCAGCCCCTTTAGATATTGGAACAGGGGCTGCAACCTCACACACTCCATGTACACGTGGTACACAGACTCTTCCAGCCCGCAGCAGTGGCAGGCGGCTGGCGAGTCCGTGAACCGCGCGAGGAACAGGTTGCAGGGGACTCCTCGGTGCACTACCCTCCACCCCAGGTCCCCGATGGAGAGGGGCAGAATCCCTGCGTAGAGGGACCCCCACCGCGGGGCCCCCTCGCTACCGGAAGGCAACACCGACCGCCACTTAGTGTCCGGGCGGTGGACCAGGGCGAGGAAGTGCAGGGTGTGGAGCAGGACTCGCCTCCCTGCGAGGGCGGCCACCATTGGTGGAGCGGGAGCACGTGGCCGCTGGCTGGGTGAGGTCACGTGGGCCGCGGGGTGGTGATGTCACCTTATTTGGGAATGAGATAGTTGACATCCCTATCCTGAACCTTATTGCAATGTTGAGCCAAGAGACCACGCAGTACTTTCGGTGGAAACTTGTAACACTTGGGCAGCACGGTGGCGCAGCGGTTGAGTTGCTGCCTTGCAGAGCCAAAGACCCGGGTTCAATCTGTATGGAGTTCGTATGTTCTCCCAGTGACCCAGGTGGGTTTTTCCCGGGTGCTCGGGTTCCCTTCCACACTCCAAAGGCCTGCAGGTTTGTAGGTTAATTGCCTTCGGTAAAGATGGTAAATTGTCCCTGGTGTGTGTAGGATGGAGCTCGTGTGCGGGGGATCGCTGGTAGGCTCGGTGGGCCGAAGGGCCTGTTTCTGCGTTGTATCTCTAAACTAGACTAAACTTAATGTCAAGAGGAAGAGATGGAACCATGAGAAGGGAATCAGAGAGCAGGGCTAAGTTTCCGGTGGAGTCACAAGAGAGTGCAGAGACTAGGGTTGCCAACTATCTCACTCCCAAATAAGGGACAAGGTGACATCACCGCCCCGCGCCCCACTTGACCTCACCCAGCCAGCGGCCACGTGCTCCCGCATCACCAATGGCGGCCGCCCGGGCCGGAAGGTGGGTTGCTGCACAACCTCCGTTAGGCGGCGCCCGGGCCTCCGGGCCTATGCTGTCCTGACCTACCTTGTCCGGACCTACGGTGTCCGGGCCTACAGTGTCCGGGCCTACAGTGTCCGGGCCTACAGTGTACGGGACTACAGTGTACAGGCCGATAGTGTACGGGCCAACTGTGACCGGGCCTACAGCGCCCTCCGGGCCTAATACAGAATAAGGACGGTCCCGTACGGGACAAACCAATTTTGCCCAAAATACGGGATGTCCCGGCTAATACGGGACAGTTGGCAACCCTACCAGAGACTGGAATCTGCAGCATGAAAAGTGAGTAGCTGGGGGAACTCAGCAAGTCTTAGTTTAGTTTAGATAAGTGCTGGTTATTTTGCACGCAGGGAGTTCTCCATCTTTATGAAGATGCTGAGTGCCCCAGTTCGCTGGCACTGCTACACTTTATGAGAAGATTCTTTTGTTAGTTTATTGCTTATGAACCATCAACAATGCCAGCATTTACTGGCTATCTGTAAGTACCCCTTACAGGAAGGAACTTTTTCACCCAGAGTGTTTGTGAATTTGTGGAATTCTCTGCCACAGAGGGCAGTGAAAGCCAATTCACTGGATGGATTTAAGAGAGAGTTAGATAGAGCTCTAGGGACTAGTGGAATCAAGGGATATGGGGAGAAGGCAGGCACGGGGTATTGATTGTGGACAATCAGCCATGATCTCAATGAATGGCGGTGCTGGCTCGAAGGGCCGAATGGCCTCCTGCAGCACCTATTTTCTATGTTTCTATGTTTCTACCTCTGAAATGAAGAGGTAGTTATACACTGATCAGCCAAAACATTATGACCATTGACAGGTGAAGTGAATAACATTGATTATCTTGTTCCAATGGCACCTGTCAAGGGGTGGGATATATTAGGCAGCAAGTGAACAGTCAGTTCTTGAAGTTGATGTGTTGGATGCAGGAGAAATGGGCAGGAGTAAAGACCTGGGCGACTTTGACAAGGGGCCAAATAGTTATGGCCAGACGACTGGGTCAGAGCATCTCTGAAACGGCAAGGCTTGTGGGGTGCTCCCGGTCAGCAGTGGTGAGTACCTACCGGCAGAGGTCCGAGGAGGGACAAACCACAAACCGGCGACAGACAGGGTGTTGGGCGCCCAAGGCTCATCGATGCGCGAGGGCAACGAAGGCTGTCCCGTCTGGTCCGAACCGACAGAAGGTCGACTGTGGCACAAGTCACAGAAGATGTTAATGGTGGTCACGGGAGGAATGTGTCACAATACACAGTGCATCGCACCCTGCTGCATATGGGGCTGCACACGGAGGACCAACAGCATATTAGGCGGGTGGTCACAATGTTTTGGCTCATCAGGTCATAATGTTTTGGCTGATCGGCGTATGTCAACCTTTAGACTTTAGAGATACAGCGCGGAAACAGCCTCTTAGACCAACCGAGTTCAAGCTGGCCGACCACATTAACTCTATCCTACACACACACACTAGGGACAAGATTATTAAGGGGTTGGACACGTTAGAGGCAGGAAACACGTTCCCAATGTTGGGGGAGTCCAGAACAAGGGGCCACAGTTTAAGAATAAGGGGTAGGCCATTTAGAACTGAGATGAGGAAAAACTTTTTCAGTCAGAGAGTTGTGAATCTGTGGAATTCTCTGCGTCAGAAGGCAGTGGAGGCCGATTCTCTGAATGCATTCAAGAGAGAGCTAGATAGAGCTCTTAAGGATAGCGGAGTCAGGGGGTACGGGGAGAAGGCAGGAACGGGGTACTGATTGAGAACGATCAGCCATGATCACATTGAATGGCGGTGCTGGCTCGAAGGGCCGAATGGCCTCCTCCTGCACCTATTGTCTATTGTCTATAAGTCAATATTCCAACAAGCCAGCTAACCTACAAAGCTGTACATCTTTGAAGTGTGGGGGGAAACTGGAGCACCGGGAGAAAACCCACGCAGGGAGAACGTACAAACTCCGTACAGACAGCGCCCGTGGTCGGGATCGAACCCTGGTCTCTGGCTCCATTAGGCAGCAACTCTACCGCCACGTCGCCGTGCCGCCCGAAAGTCAGGCAGCATCCGTGGAAGAAAATGTGCAGTTGAGGTTTCGAGTCGAGACGCTTCATCCAGACTGACTAGGCGGAGGTTCTCGACCTGAAACGTCAACAGTCTATTTCCCTTCACGGATGCAGTCAGACCCACCGAGTTCCTCCACTTGTGCAGGAAGATAACTGCAGATGCTAGTACAAATCGAAGGTATCACAAAATGCTGGAGTAACTCAGCGGGTCGGGCAGCATCTCAGGAGAGAGGGAATGGGTGACGTTTCGGGTCGAGGCCCTTCTTCAGACTGAGGGACGTCAGAAGAAGGGTCTCGACCCGAAACGTCACCCTCACTCCTAGATGCTGCCTGACCTGCTGAGTTACTCCAGCAATTTTGTGATAGCTTTGAGTTTCCTCCACTAGCTCTACTCTTCTAGCTTCTGTGCAGATGTGCTTTGTAAGGGGCTGGCGTAGCTCCAATCGAGTTCATGGCCTGCTCCTGTGCTGATAAATCTGTGGGTCTATGGGCTTAGAATGGCTTAGCCAAAGTGACCAGCCACGCTGAGAACCTACTCACCGTGAAGTGGGCATAAGGTCATAAATGATAGGAGAAGCATTCGGCCATTCGGCCCATCAAGTCTACTCTGCCATTCGATCATGGCTGATCTATCTCTCCCTCCCAACCCCATTATCCTGCCTTCTCCCCATAACCCCTGACACCCACACTAATCAAGAATCTATCTATCTATAAAAATATCCACAGCCTTCTGTGGCAAAGAATTCCACAGATTCACCTCCCTCTGACTAAAGAAATCCCCCCTCATCACCTTCCTAAAAAAAACATCCTTAATGGATAGAGAGAGAGAGTGGGTGAGAGAGGAGAGAGAGAGAGAGAGAGAGAGAGAGACAGAGAGAGAGAGAGAGAGAGAGACAGAGAGAGAGAGAGAGAGCGAGAGAGAGAGAGAGAGAGAGAGAGAGAGAGAGAGAGAGAGGAGAGAGAGAGAGAGAGACAGAGAGAGAGAGCGAGAGAGAGAGAGAGAGAGAGGAGAGAGAGAGAGAGAGAGAGAGAGAGAGAGAGAGAGAGAGAGACAGAGAGAGAGAGAGAGAGAGAGAGAGAGAGAGAGAGAGAGAGAGAGAGAGAGAGGAGAGAGAGAGAGAGAGAGAGAGAGAGAGAGAGAGAGAGAGAGAGAGAGAGAGAGAGAGAGAGAGAGAGAGAGAGAGAGAGAGAGAGAGAGAGAGAGAGAGAGAGAGAGCAGATTCTTTGGAGAACATGGAAAGGTGACGTTTCGGGTTGGGACTCTACTGTACACTCAGTCTGTTGAAGGGTTCCAACCCAAAACGTCACCTATCCATGTTCTTCCAGAGATGCTGCCTGACCCGCTGAGTTACCCCAGCACTTTGGATCCTAAGTAATCTCACATCATTCAATATATTGTTGAGATTGTTTCAAGGGAAAGACATTTATATTTTATTAAAAAGTTGTGCATAAAAACATTCCAGTATAAATGCAAATCCTTTATATCCTTCTTTGATTTCTTTCCTAAAATCCTTACGCTATAAGGCCTGGTGCTTTAAGGCTGAGTAGCGCAGTGGTAGGATAGTCTTAGAGTGGTCGGCGCGGACTCGGTGGGCCGAAGGGCCTGTTGCCACACTGCATCTCTAAGCTTAACTAAACTACACTAAAAGACTTTCAGTCAATAGACAATAGACAATAGACAATAGGTGCAGGAGGAGGCCATTCAGCCCTCGAGCCAGCACCGCCATTCAATGCGATCATGGCTGATCATTCTCAATCAGTACCCCGTTCCTGCCTTCTCCCCATACCCCCTCACTCCGCTATCCTTAAGAGCTCTATCCAGCTCTCTCTTGAAAGCATCCAACGAACTGGCCTCCACTGCCTTCTGAGGCAGAGAATTCCACACCTTCACCACTCTCTGACTGAAAAAGTTCTTCCTCATCTCCGTTCTAAATGGCCTACCCCTTATTCTTAAACTGTGGCCCCTTGTTCTGGACTCCCCCAACATTGGGAACATGTTTCCTGCCTCTAATGTGTCCAATCCCCTAATTATCTTATATGTTTCATATAAGATCCCCCCCTCATCCTTCTAAATTCCAGTGTATACAAGCCTAATTGCTCCAGCCTTTCAACATACGACAGTCCCCGCCATTCCGGGAATTAACCTAGTGAACCTACGCTGCACGCCCTCAATAGCAAGAATATCCTTCCTCAAATTTGGAGACCAAAACTGCACACAGTACTCCAGGTGCGGTCTCACCAGGGCCCGGTACAACTGTAGAATAATATAATAATAATAATAATAATAATAATAATATTCATTTATTGTCATTGCAACGAGTACAACGAAATTAAAAAATAGCCAATCCTGACGGTGCGTACAAACATATATGCAATAAATGCAAAAACAAATAAATACATAAATACAATTAAATACAATTATGTTAAGTACAAAGATTTTTTAGTGTTGCCTAGTGCAAAGGTAGTGTTCAGTTCTCGTATGGCCCTGGGGTAAAAACTGTTCTTAAGTCTGTTTGTTCGGGATTTTAACGACCTGAAACGTCGACCAGAGGGCAGATGAACAAACAGACGGTGGCCGGGGTGGGATGGATCTTTTATTATTTTGCCTGCTCTACTGAGGCAGCGTAGGCTGAACAGGTGCTCCAGGGAGGGCAGTGAGCAGCCGATGATTTTCTGGGCCGTCGTGATGACCCTCTGAAGGGCCTTCCTGTCCTTTTCTGAGCAGCTGGCATACCATGTGGTTATACAGTATGCCAGCACACTCTCGATGGAGCAGCGATAGAAGGACAACATGAGCTTCTCCTGCAGGTTGGTTTTCCTGAGGATCCTCAGGAAGTGGAGTCTCTGCTGTGCCTTCTTTACTGTGGTGATGGTGTTGGTAGACCAGGTGAGATCCTCTGCGACCTCTTTGCTCCTATACTCAACTCCTCTTGTTACGAAGGCCAACATTCCATTGGCTTTCTTCACTGCCTGCTGTACCTGCATGCTTCCTTTCAGTGACTGATGCACTAGGACACCCAGATCTCGTTGAACATCCCCTCTTCCTAACTTGACACCATTCAGATAATAATCTGCCTTTCTATTCTTACTTCCAAAGTGAATAACCTCACACTTATCTACATTAAACTGCATCTGCCATGTATCCGCCCATTCACACAACCTGTCCAAGTCACCCTGCAGCCTTATTGCATCTTCCTCACAATTCACAAGGCAGTAAAGGCGATACATTGGAAAGAATGGTTCAACTGGGCTGATATTCACTGGAACTTAGAAGAGCGAGAGGGGATCTTATGGAAACACATAAAATTCTTAAGGGATTGGACAGGCTAGATACAGGAAAAATGTTCCCAATGTTGGGGGAGTCCAGAACCAGGGGGTCACACAGTTTAAGAAAAAGGGGGAGGCCATTTAGTACTGAGATGAGGAAAAACGTTTTCACCCAGAGAGTTGTGAATCTCTGGAATTCTCTGCCATAGAAGGCAGTGGAGGCCAATTCACTGGATGTTTTCAACAGAGAGTTAGATAGAGCTCTTAGGGCTCACGGAATCAAGAGATATGGGGAGAAAGCAGGACCGGAGTACTGATTTTGGTCGATCGGCCATGATCATATTGAATGGCGGTGCTGGCTCGAAGGGTCAAATGGCCTACTCCTGCACTTATTTTCTATGTTTCTATGTTTCCAATCTCACTAGAAATTACTCAGGTCACCATACACTGGTGCCTTAGTGTACCTCCTCCATGTCATTAGGCATCTTCACATGGAGGACACCAATTTTATTTTACTTTAGTTTAGAGATACAGCAAGGAAACAGGCCCTTCGGCCCACCGGGTCCGCGCCGCCCAGCGATCCCCACACACTAACACTATCCTACACACCCACTAGGGACAATTTACAATCTTTACCGAAGCTCATTGGTACATTGGCTACTA
Organism: Rhinoraja longicauda; assembly: GCF_053455715.1. Classification (NCBI taxonomy): domain Eukaryota; kingdom Metazoa; phylum Chordata; class Chondrichthyes; order Rajiformes; family Arhynchobatidae; genus Rhinoraja; species Rhinoraja longicauda. The sequence continues at coordinate 56,254,153 of NC_135962.1, forward strand.
AGAGGGGGGGGGGAGGATGGATTAAAAATTGACCGAGGACATTTTACAATTGTACCAAGCCGATTAACATACAAATCTTGACGTCTTTGGAGCATGGGAGGAAACCGGAGATCCCGGTGAAAACCCACGTAGAAGTCAAGGGGAGAACGTACAGACAAGCACCCGTAGTCGGAATCGAACCCGGGTCTCCGGCGCTGTGAGGCAGCAACTCTACCACCGCGCCACCGTGCGGCCCACCAATGTCAGAGGGGTTAGGCAGAGTTATTAGGAAATTGATACAGAAAATGTCATTCCGCACAAAGTATGTGAAATATTACACTTCGGGGAACTTGCAGCAATTTAAAGGAATAAGATACCAACTATTTGAAGCATAATGTTAAAACGCTAAGGACCAGACTTGTCAGTGTTTTGCATTTCCCTTTGCATTGTGGGTAGGGTTGCCAACTATCTCACTCCCAAATAAGGGACAAAAGGTGACTTCACCACCCCGCGCCCCACGTGACCTCACCTAGCCAGCGGCCACGTGCTCACGCTCCACCAATGGCGGCCGCCCGGGCAGGGAGGCGGGTTGCTACGCAACCTCCGTTAGGCGAATACACTCCGTTAGCCAACAGCGTCCGGGCCTACAGTGTCCGGGCCTACAGCGTCCGGGCCTATAGTGTCCGGGCCTACAGCATCCGGGCCTACAGCGCCTGGGCCTACAGCATCCGGGCCTACAGCGTCCGGGCCTACAGCGCCCGGGCCTACAGCGTCCGGGCCTATAACGTCCGGGCCTACAGCGTCCGGGCCTACTGTGTCCGGGCCGACAGTGCCCCCCGGGTCTAATACGGGACAAGGGCGGTCCCGTACGGGACAAACTAATTTGGCCCAAAATACGGGATGTCCCGGCTAATACGGGACAGTTGGCAACCATAATTGTGGAGCTTGAGATTCTACAGAAATGTGCTTCCAACTGTTGGTTTATTTTTTCAAGTACAACAATATCTCACTGTTATGCGAACAGAGAACGCTGGAAGAACCGCAGGTCAGGCAGCATCTGTGGAAAGGGACACGGTTGTTGTTTTGGATCGGCAAGGTTTATTTTAGCTTTAGTTTTAGAGACACAGCTCGGAAACAGGCCCTTCGGCCCACCAGGTCCGCGCCGACCAGCGATCCCCGCACACTATCCTACACACTCGAGGGGAAAATTTACATTTATACCAAGTCAATTAACCTACAAACCTGTACGTCTTTGGAGTGTGGGAGGAAACCGAAGATCTCGGAGAAAACCCGCGCAGGTCACGGGGAGAACGTACAAACTCCGTACAGTCAGCGCCCGTAGTCGGGATCGAACCCGGGTCTCCGGCGCTGTGAGGCAGCAACTCTACCGCTGCGCTACCGTGCTGCCTGCTCCACAACGTCAGATGCAGCCTGACCCGCCGTGTTTTTCCAGCATTTTATTTCAGATTTCCAGCATTTGCAGTTATTTTAATTTAATTGTTATTTTCACTACTTCAGTGACAATGTCAAGTTTCCTGAAAAGGAGTCCATCGTGGGTATCGACCTCCCCGATGTGAAAAGGGATCTACCGGAAACTCTGCCTCAGGAAGGCAGCTAAGTCCATCGTAAGGTCTAGGAGCAGAATGGGGCCATTCGGCCCATCAAGCCTACTCTGCCATTCATTCATCCTTCCTAACCCCATTCTCCTGCCCTCTCCCCATAACCCCTGACACCTGTGCTAATCAAGAATCTATCCACCTCTGCCTTAAAAATATCCATTGACTTGGCCTCCACAGCCTTCTGTGGCAAATAATTCCACAGATTCACCACCCTCTGACTATTGAAATTCCTCCTCATCTCGTTCCTAAAGGAACGTCCTTGAATTCCGAGTCCTGGACTCTCCCACTGGTGGAAACATCCTCTCCACATCCACTCTATCCCGGCCGCTCTTAAGTCTCCTACATTGCTGTGGAGTGCAGTAATCTGTGGCAGCACGGTGGCGCAGCGGTAGAGTTGCTGCCTTACAGCGAATGCAGCGCCGGAGACTCAGGTTCGATCCTGACTACGGGCGCCGTCTGTACGGAGTTTGTACGGTCTCCCCGTGACCTGCGCGGGTTTTCTCCGAGATCTTCGGTTTCCTCCCACACTCCAAAGATGTGCAGGTATGTAGGTTAATTGACTGGGTGAAATGTAAAAATTGTCCCTAGTGTGTGTAGGATAGTGTTAATGTGCGGGGATCGCTGGGCGGCGCGGACCCGGTGGGCCGAAGGGCCTGTTTCCGCGCTGTATCTCTAAATCTAAAATCTAAATCTAAAATCTATGAAGTCTGGGAAGTGTTCGTTTGACATGAATTTAATAACTCCCAAATCAGAGGCTCATCACAGCGTGAATTTTGCTGATGGTTCTTTTCTCCGTTAGGCGGCGCCCGGGCCTACAGTGGCCCCCGGGCCTACAGCGCCCCCCCACAGGCCTAATACGGGACAAGAGCGGTCCCGTGCGGGACAAACCAATTTAGCCCAAAATACGGGATGTCCCGGCTAATACGGGACAGTTGGCAACCGTACTTCACACCCCCATGGCAAAACAAAATTTCAAGATGCAATGTGCATGTCTTGTATTTTAAACAGTAGGTGTACGAGAGAGATGATCAGTATCATAGAGTTTAGTTTAGAGATACAGCGTGGAAACAGGCCCTTCGGCCCACCGAGACCAGTGATCCCCGCACACTAGCAGTATCCCACACACACGAGGGACAATTTACAATTTTTTTACCAAAGACAATTAACCTGTACGTCTTTGAAGTGTGGGAGGAAACCGGGGCACCCAAGGAAAACCCACGCAGGTCGCGGGGAGAACGTACGCACTCCGCACAGACAGCACCCGTAGTCGGGATTGAACCTGGGTCTCCGGTGCTGGAAGGCAGCAACTCTAGCCGTTGCGCCATTGTTGCAGTGTTCGTAAGTCAGGGACGAGAATCAGAGAACTGTTATCACACAGAGGGAGGCCAGGTCTCCATCATGTCAGTGTAATCTCTTTATGTTTGTTGAGCTATCTAACCACAAAATGCTGGAGTAACTCAGCGGGACAGGCAGCAACTCTGGAGAGAAGGAATGGGTGAGGTTTCTGGTCAACAAACATCCTTCTTCGGACTAGAAATGGGGGTTTACCCAAAATGTCACCTATTTCCTTCTCTCCGGAGATGCTGCCTGAGTTACTCCAGCATTTTGTGTCTGTCTTCTGCAGTTCCTTCCCACACAATATTCATGCTTGACAGGTAGCCAAGCCTAAGTGTGGAAAATGGAACTGGGGTGCGTATTTAACTGCGTAGGAAGGAACTGCAGATGCTGGTTTACACCGAAGATAGATACAAAATGCTGGAGTAACTCAGCGGTTCAGGCAGCATCTCTGGGGAGAAGGAATGGGTGGCGTTTCGGGTCAAGACCTATCTTCAGTCTGAAGAAGGGTCCCGACCCGAAACGTCACCCATTCCTTCTCTCCAGAGATACTGTCTGTCCCGCTGTGTTACTGCAGAACATTGTGCATTTTAACTCACAGAAGCAAAACTTAAATGAACAACTGAGTTGTTTTTTTTATTGTAGGCACATATATCATGCACCATTTAATCTCTCTTTACCAACTACAGTATTTCCATCTGCAAAAGTATCTGGAAATCGATACGTATCATCTGGATAACTTTATGAGTTACGTTAACACTGGTTCAAAATGGAATGGATGGATTGGTACATGGATAGGACAGGTTTGGAGGGATTGGTGGGACAAGTGTAGCTGGGACATTGTTGGCCGGTGTGGGCGAGTTGGGCCGAAGGGCCTGTTTCCACATTCTATTACTCGATGAATAGACTCTCACCTACAACGACATTTAAAAAGACATTTGGACGGGTACATAGATAGGAAAGGTTTAGAGGAATATGGGCCAAACACAGGCAGGTGGGGCTAGTGTAGATGGGGCATCTAGGATCGCATTGTTGGGCCGAAGGGCCTGTTTCCGTGCTGTATGACAGTATAACCCTCACTTCATTGTACAACCTTGTCGAAGTCCCATCATTTCATTCAAAGAACACAACACAATATTCTCCAAAACACAAAGTTCCAAAAATACATTGAAAAACATTAACTCTTGCCAGAATTTAGTTTAATTTACATTAGTCTAGTTTAGTTTAATTTAGTTTAGTTTAGTTTAGTCTAGTTTAGTTTAGTTTAGTTTAGTGACATCGCGCGGAAACAGGCCCTTCGGCCCACCGAGTCCGCACCGACCAGCACACTAACAATATCCTACACACTCATTGAACAATTTCCAATTTTACCGAGCCAATTAACCAACAAACCTGCACGTCTTTGGAGCGTGGGAGGAAACCGGAGCTCCCAGGGAAAACGTTCACGCAGGTCACGGGGAGAGCATACAAATTCGGTACAGAGAGCACCCGTAGTCAGGATCGAACTCGGGTCCGTAAGGCAGCAACTCTACCGCTGCGCTTTATGAATTTAATTCTCACCTTTTCATTGATTTCGACATCAATATTTTTTGAAATATAGACATAGACATAGACATAGAAAATAGGTGCAGGAGTAGGCCATTCGGCCCTTCGAGCCTGCACCGCCATTCAATATGATCATGGCTGATCATCCAACTCAGTATCCCGTACCTGCCTTCTCTCCATACCCCCTGATCCCTTTAGCCACAAGGGCCACATCTAACTCCCTCTTAAATATAGCCAATGAACTGGCCTCAACTACCTTCTGTGGCAGAGAATTCCACGGACTTACTACTCTCTGTGTGAAGAAATGTTTTCTCATCTCGGTCCTAAAAGACTTCCCCCTTATCCTTAAGCTGTGACCCCTTGTTCTGGACTTCCCCAACATCGGGAACAATCTTCCCGCATCTAGCCTCTCCAACCCCTTAAGAATTTTATATGTTTCTATAAGATCCCCCCTCAGTCTTCTAAATTCCAGCGAGTACAAGCCTAGTCTATCCAGTCTTTCCTCATATGAAAGTCCCGCCATCCCAGGGATCAATCTGGTGAATCTGGTGAAATATTTTGAGTTGTTTTGATTTTTACACATCAAATTTTCCAAAATTGCTTGAGATGAGTGAGAGTAGACAGTCTAACCATAAAATTGTATCATATTGTACCATTAAAAATTTCATTTCACATTTATTTAATGAAATTAGACATAAATCATCACTTTGACCTGCTCTAAGTCATTGTGCTCACACAAAAGTTACTTTATATTCATAAGGTTAGAAAAATTAAAATTACAAATATGACTTCCTCAGGCTTGTTCGAAGGTCGGTCGTAATGAGCTCCTGTTATTAATAACGGAATTTCTTTTCTGTGATCTGCTTTGTGTTTGAGGTGAAACCAACACCCATTGATTTTCTCCTTTTCTCTAAAAGTCATGTTATGCAAAAGGGCGGCACAGTAGCTCAGCGGTAGAGTTGCTGCCTCACAGCGCCAGAGACCCGGGTTCCATCCCGACTACGGGCGCTGTCTGCACGGGGTTTGTACGTTCTCTCCGTGATCTGTGTGGGTTTTCTCTGAAAATCTTCGGTTTCCTCCCACACTCCAAAGTCGTACAGGTTTGGAGGTTAATTGGCTTGGTATAAATGTAAATTGTGTAGTGTGTGTCGGATAGTGTTAGTTTGCGGGGATCGCTGGTCGGCGCGGACCCTGTGGGCCGAAGGGCCTGTTTCCGCGCTGTATCTCTAAACTAAGCTAAAAGCTCGATGTTACCTGTATTTGTTGTTTTGGGGAATTGGGCACTATAGTAGTCTTGGAAGGAGTGCCCCTTTACCTGGTTCGAAATTAAATCATTATAAATTCATTTTTTAAATTTTGCACTCAATTGGTTTTTTCAAACCAATGATTAGTGTTTCCCTGAGGAGCATATCCAATGCCTGACTTCCAAATACCCCAACAGGACGGCACGGTGGCGCAGTGGTAGATTTGCTGCCTCACAGCGCCAGAGATACGGTTCGACCCCGACTACGGGTGCTGTCTGTACAGAGTTTGTATGTTCTCCCCGTGTTGAAAGACTGGAGCGACTAGGCTTGTATACACTGGAATTTAGAAGGATGAGAGGGGATCTTATCAAAACGTATAAGATTATTAAGGGGTTGGACACGTTAGAGGCAGGAAACATGTTCCCAATGTTGGGGGAGTCCAGAACAAGGGGCCACGGTTTAAGAATAAGGGGTAGGCCATTTAGAACGGAGATGAGGAAAAACTTTTTCAGTCAGAGAGTTGTAAATCTGTGGAATTCTCTGCCTCAGAAGGCAGTGGAGGCCAATTCTCTGAATGCATTCAATAGAGAGCTAGATAGAGCTCTTAAGAATAGCGGAGTCAGGGGGTATGGGGAGAATTGAGAATGATCAGCCATGATCACATTGAATGGTGGTGCTGGCTCGAAGGGCCGAATGGCCTCCTCCTGCACCTATTGTCTATTGTCTATTGACCTTGTGGGTTTTCTCCGGATGTTCCGATTTCCTCCCACACTCCAAAGATGTGCAGGATTGAAGGTTAATTGGCTATGTATAAATATAAAATTGTCCCCAGTGTGTGTCGGATAGAGTCAGTGTGCGGGGATCGCTGGTCGGCGCGGACTTGGTGGGCCGATGGGCCTGTTTCCGAGCTGTATCTCTAAAGTAAACAGAACAAAACTAAACTAGACTAAACATTTCTGTCAAGTTGCCCCTTCTTTCAAGGGACAATTCTTGTCCATTTCAAAACAGGTTCTCCCTCTGGTAACCTGACCCAAGGCTTTGAATCTGTCTGTAGACTTTGGAGGTTGACTACTTTATTGATCATGGTTTTACTGCTGAGTTTAGATATTGCAGCTGATCATTGCAGTTTACCGACAGCCAATCTAAAGTTCAGTGTGTCGAAAGGAACTGCAGATGATGGTTTATACCGGAGATAGACACAAAGTGCTGGAGTAACTCAGCGGGACAGGCAGCATAACTGGAGAGAAGGTATCTCCATAGATGCTGCCTGTCCCACTGAGTTACTCCAGCATTTTGTGTCTATCTTCGGATTAAACCAGCATAGAAACATAGAAACATCGAAAATAGGTGCAGGAGGAGGCCATTTGAACCTTCGAGCCAGCACCGCCATTCATTGTGATCGTGGCTGATCATCCACAATCAGTAACCCGTGCCTGCCTTCTCCCCATACCCCTTGATTCCGCTAGCTCCTAGAGCTCTATCTAACTCTCTTTTAAATTCATCCAGTGAATTGGCCTCCACTGCCCTCTGTGGCAGAGAATTCCACAAATTCACAACTCTCTGGGAGAATATTTTTTTTCTTCTCACCTCAGTTTAAAATGACCTACCCCTTTATTCTTAGACTGTGTGGCCCCTGGTTCTGGACTCCCCCAACATTGGGAACACTTTTCCTGCATCTCGCTTGTCCAGTCCTTTTGGAATTTTGTTCAAAGCATCTGCAGTTACTTGCTACACACATGGTCCATTGGTGGCTGTGGAAGTTGTGACAAGGAAGTGATACAGGGATGGGAACAGTGGGACTAGTCGGATGAATGGGGATACAGGATGCAGTGGGGGTTAATCTAAATTTCAGTTCACTACACGGCATTAGGTGAGGTTAGATAAAGTCTTGAAAGACCTTTTGTAACCAGGGTTGCCAACTTTCTCACACCCAAATAAGGGACAAAAGGTGACCTCACCCAGCCAGCGGCCACGTGCTCCCGCTCGACCAATGGCGGCCGCCCGAGCCAGGAGGCGGGTTGCTACACAACCTCCGTTCGGCGAACACGCTCAGACTCACTCCCCGAACACACCCCGTCAGCCCTCACTGTCCGGGCCTACAGTGTCCGGGCCTACAGCGGCCCTTGGGCCTACAGTGTCCAGGCCTACAGCGGCCCCTGGGCGTACAGTGTCCAGGCCTACAGCGGCCCCTGGGCCTACAGTGTCCGGGCCTACAGCGGCCCCCAGCCTAAGTGTCCGGGCCTACAGCGACCCCCGGGCCTACACTGTCCGGGCGTACAACAGCCCCCGGGCCGACAGGGTCCGGGCCTACACTGTCCGGGGCTACACTGTCCGGGCCTACACTATCCGGGCCTACACTGTCCGGGCTTACAGCGGCCCCCGGGCCTAATACGGGACAAGGGCGGTCCCGTACGGGACAAACCAATTTAGCCCAATAAACGGGATGTCCCGGCTAATACGGAACAATTGGCAACCCTATTTGGAACCCATGATGCAACCTATTCTTCTGAAATTAAGCATATTGGTAGGATGAATGAGAAGGCTACGATAACTAAATGCTCTAGTCTTAAAAGGTGTGCAATGCACACGGATGGGACTGTACATAAAGCATTGGGCACTTGCAAGACCAATAGACAATAGACAATAGGTGCAGGAGGAGGCCATTCGTCCCTTCGAGCCAGCACCACCATTCACTGTGATCATGGCTGATCATTCTCAATCAGTACCTCGTTCCTGCCTTCTCCCCATACCCCCTGACTCCGCTATCCTTAAGAGCTCTATCTAGCTCTCTCTTGAATGCATTCAGAGAACTGGCCTCCACTGCCTTCTGAGGCAGAGAATTCCACAGATTTACAACTCTCTGACTGAAAAAGTTTTTCCTCATCACCGTTCTAAATGGCCTACCCCTTATTCTTAAACTGTGGCTCCTGGTTCTGGACTCCCCCAACATTGGGAACATGTTTCCTGCCTCTAACGTGTCCAACCCCTTAATAATCTTATATGTTTCGATAAGATCCCCTCTCATCCTTCTAAATTCCAGTGTACACAAGCCTAGTCGCTCCAGTCTTTCAACATACGACAGTCCTGCCATTCCGGGAATTAACCTAGTAAACCTACGCTGCACGCCCTCAATAGCAAGAATACCCTTCCTCAAATTTGGAGACCAAAACTGCACACAATACTCCATGTGCGGTCTCACTAGGGCCCTATAGGACCAGTTGAGGAGTTGTTCATTGGGGGGGAAAGAAGAGGGGGAGAAAATGATTTTTTACTTTATAAGCTGAGATATGAAGTACAAACACTAGGAAGTAATGCTGACACAAATAGCTGGAGTAATTCAGCAGACCAGGCAGCATATCTAGAGAACATGGATAGGAGATAAGTTTATGTTACTAGATGGGTGTGGACCCGATGGGCCAAACCTCTCCAACGAACGACACTTCTTCAGACTGGATAGTGTTGGACATACACTGGATGTAACTAGTGTAGTGTAACAGGGTAGACTTGAATCACTTTCTCTAGAACGCCAAAGGTTGAGAGGAGCTTCTTGATCGAAGTATATAAAATGATGAGAGGCATAGACAGGGTAGACAGTCGGAACCTTTTCTTCCCAGGGTGGACATGTCCAGCACTAGAGGGCATAGGTATAAGGTGAGAGGGTGAAAGTTTAATGTAGATGTGCGGGGCACTTGTGTGTGTGTGTGTGTGTGTGTGTGTGTGTGTGTGTGTGTGTGCACAGGGAGTGGTGGGGGTGTGGAACGCACTGCACAGCCTGGTGGTGGAGGCAGATTTGAAAGTTGTACAGGGCCCTAGTGAGACCGCACCTGGAGTACTGTGTGCAGTTGTACAGGGCCCTGGTGAGACCGCACCTGGAGTACTGTGTGCAGTTGTACAGGGCCCTAGTGAGACCGCACCTGGAGTACTGTGTGCAGTTGTACAGGGCCCTAGTGAGACCGCACCTGGAGTACTGTGTGCAGTTGTACAGGGCCCTAGTGAGACCGCACCTGGAGTACTGTGTGCAGTTTTGGTCTCCAAATTTGAGGAAGGATATTCTTGCTATTGAGGGCGTGCAGCGGAGGTTCACTAGGTTAATTCCCGGAATGGCAGGACTGTCATATGTTGAAAGACTGGAGCGACTAGGCTTGTATACACTGGAATTTAGAAGGATGAGAGGGGATCTTATCGAAACGTATAAGGTTATTAAGGGGTTGGGCACGTTAGAGGCAGGAAACATGTTCCCAATGTTGGGGGAGTCCAGAACCAGGGGCCACAGTTTAAGAATAAGGGGTAGGCCATTTAGAACGGAGATGAGGAAAAGCTTTTTCAGTCAGAGAGTTGTGAATCTAATCTGTGGAATTCTCTGCCTCAGAAGACAGTGGAGGCCAATTCTGTGAATGCATTCAAGAGAGAGCTAGATAGAGCTCTTAAGGATAGCGGAGTCAGGGGATATGGGGAGAAGGCAGGAACGGGGTACTGATTGAGAATGATCAGCCATGATCACATTGAATGGCGGTGCTGGCTCGAAGGGCCGAATGGCCTCCTCCTGCACCTATTGTCTATTGTCTATTGTCATAAAGTAGCGTTTGAGAAGATTGTACATCGACCCGGGGATGGATCGCCCGGCGTGGGGGAGTTGAGATTCCCCCCCGATGCAGGAGCTTGATCGCCCCGACGAGGAAGGCCCAAACGCCGCCGGCCACGGGAGCCAAGTTCGTCCCGGCAACGGAAGGCTCGAGGCCCCCGACCGCTGGAGGACAAAGAAGGGAAGAGATTGAGCTTTTTTTTCGCCTTCCATCACAGTGAGGAATGTGGAGGAGTCACTGTGGTGGATGTTCATGTTAAAATGTATCTTGTGTGTCCTGTTGCTTTTAATTGGTACTAGACAAAGTGGACCCGTTGGGGCCAAACCTCTCCTGCATTGGTGCAGCACCCTGTCCTCCCCCTCCCCCTCTCTCCTCAACCCCCCCTCCCCTCTCCCTTCTCCCCCACTCCCCCCTCCCTCCTATTTCCTCCCCTCCCCCTCCCCTCCTTTTAAACGTTAAAATGTGAATTCGTTTAAAAATATAACACCGATTTCGATAAAACTACTTGCATTCTCACTAAAGTGACGATGGTGAGTAAGGTGGGCCTAAAATTGTCGCGCTATCGCGTACCGTGTTGGCTGAAGTTCAGTCACAAACAAGATAACAAACGAGAGTTTTAGTATAGACGACTGTACGGCAAAAACAAATTCCTCGTATGTTGTAAAACGTACTTGGCTAATAAAGCATGATTATGATGATGAAATGCAGAGAATAGAGGGACATGGATCATGTGCAGGCAGAGGAGATTAGTTTAACTGGCCATCATGTACGACACAAACATTGGGGCCGAAGGACCCATTCCTGTGCTGCACCTGTTCTATGTTTGTAAACACCAGAAACATGAACACAAAACCAGAAATTTAGCATTCGTGTACAACCACAGACGGCCCTGGAGGCCGTCAATGGATATTTTTAAGGCAGAGATGGATAGATTCTCGATTCGTGCGGGTGTCAGGGGTTATGGGGAGAAGGCAGGAGAACGGGGTTAGGAGGGAGAGATAGATCAGCCACGATTGAATGGCGGAGTAGACTTGATGGGCCGAATGGCCTAATTCTGCTCTGATCACTTATAAACTTGTGATATATGCTGGAGTAACTCAGCGGGTCAGGCAGCATCTCACTGCAGGAAGGAACTGCAGATGCTTGATTAGTACGGGTGTCAGGGGTTACGGGGAGAAGGCAGGAGAACGGGGTTAGGAGGGAGAGATAAATCAGCTACGATCGAATGGCGGAGCAGACTTGATGGGCCGAATGGGTCTAATTCTGCTGAGCGAAGATCATTTTGTTTGCACATGTTGCTATTTGCAAACGAGATGCAGAAGTAAACAAGGTGTTTGTTGACACACACGCACACACAAATTGGAGGAACAGCACCTCATATTTCACTTGGGTAGCTTACATTCCAACGGAATGAACGTTGAATTCTCTCATTTTAAGTAACTTCCATGAATCTCTTTCCTCCCACCTCCCCACCCCCATTTCTCCACTCTAGTTAGGGTTGCCAACTTTCTCACTCCCAAATAATGGACAGAAGGTGACGTCACCGCCCCGCGCCCCACGTGACCTCACCCAGCCAGCGTCCACGTGCTCCCGCTCCACCAATGGCGGTCGCCCGGGCCGGGTGGAGGGGTTGCTACGCAAACCTCCGCTCCCCGAACACACTCCGTTAGCCTCGACTGTCCGGGCCTACAGTGTCCGGGCCTACAGTGTCCGGGCCTACAGTGTCCGGACCTACAGTGTCCGGGCCTTCAGTGTCCGGGCCTACAGTGTCTGGGCCTACAGTATCCGGGCCTACAGTGTCCGGGCCTACAGTGTCCTGGCCTACAGTGTCCGGGACTTCAGTGTCCAGGCGTACACTGTCCAGGCCTACACTGTCCGGGCCTACTGTGTCCGGGTCTACAGTGTCCGGGCCTACAGTGTCCGGGCCTACACTGTCCGGGACTATAGCGGTCCCCGGGCCTAATATGGGACAAGGGGCGGTCCCTTATGGGACAAACCAATTTAGCCCAATATACGGGATGTTCCGGCTAATACGGGACAGTTGGCAACCCTAACTCTAGTCGTGTGACCAATTCCTCAGTTTGCAGCAATGTGCCCCTCTTGAGATCGCAGCCTTCCCCCGCCCGGCCAGCAATTGGCCTATCTGGGAACCTCCCTGATGAGGCCATCTATTGCAGGTCCTGATTTGTCCTGGTCTTTTCTCGCCACCAGTTATTCCCCCCCACCCTCCATCTCCTCTTTCAGTCTGAAGAAGGGTCCCGATAGTGTGTGGGATAGTGTTAGTGTGCGGGGATCGCTGGTCGGCATGGACTCGGTGGGCCGAAGGGCCTGTTCCCGCTCTGTATTCTCCAAACTAAACTAAACAAAGCCACACAGAGCTGTCTTACCTCTGGTTTATAAAGGGTTTCAAGACCGTGTCTACAGCTATTACGTTGGTGGACTGGAATCCGGAGATCATGAAAATATGAGTTCAAGTTCTACGAAGGCAGATGGGGAAAATTTAATTCGATTAATTAAATGAATCGAGGGTTTGAGAAATAAATCTCTGGTTTGCTGGTATGTGCAGGAAGGAACTGCAGATGCTGGTTTAAACCGAAGATAGACACAAAAATGCTGGAGTAACTCAGCGGGACAGGCAGCATCTCTGGAAAGAAGGGAGAGGTGACGTTTCGGGTCGAGACCCATCTTCAGAGTCTGGGGAAAGGGAAACGAGAGAGATAGACGGTGATATGGAGAGATATAGAACAAATAAATGAAAGATACGCAAGGTAATGAAGATAAAAGGAAATAATAATAATAATAATAATGCATTACATTTATATAGCGCTTTTCATATACTCAAAGACGCTTTACAGGGATTTAGAGAACATAGGGAAGTGAATAAATAGATAAATAAGTAAACGAACAGAGAAAGGAGACAGAAGGTGAGGTGACCTTCAGTGGTTGAAGGCAGTACTGAACAGGTGAGACTTCAGTGATGTTTTGAATGTGGTGAGTGTGGAGGAGTCTCTGACGGTTTGGGGTAGTGAGTTCCATAGGGTGGGAGCAGCGATGGAGAAAGCCTTGTCCCCCCAGGATCTGAGTTTGGTCCGGATGTGGGGGGATAGGAGATTGGCAGCAGCAGAGCGGAGGGTGCAGGTGGGAGTGTGCCTGTGGAGGAGGTCGGTCAGGTAGGATGGGGCCAGGTTATGGAGCCATTGTTGGATGTGGGCTAGGTGAAAACGAGTTGCAGAAAATGAGACTCACCAGGTCGAAATTGGAACTAGTAGAAGGACTAGAGTATGAGAGAAACATAGAAACATAGAAAATAGGTGCGGGAGTAGGCCATTCGGCCCTTCGAGCCTGCACCGCCATTCAATATGATCATGGCTGATCATCCAACTCAGTATCCTGTACCTGCCTTCTCTTCATACCCCCTGATCCCTTTAGCCACAAGGGCCACATCTAACTCCCTCTTAAATGTAGCCAATGAACTGGCCTCACTACCTTCTGTGGCAGAGAATTCCACAGATTCACCACTCTCTGTGTGAAAAAAACGTTCTCATCTCGGTCCTAAAAGATTTCCCCCTTATCCTTAAACTGTGACCCCTTGTTCTGGACTTCCCCAACATAGGGAACAATCTTCCCGCATCTAGCCTGTCCAACCCCTTAAGAATTTTGTAAGTTTCTATAAGATCCCCCCCCTCAATCTTCTAAATTCCAGCGAGTACAAGCCGAGTCTATCCAGTCTTTCTTCATATGAAAGTCCTGCCATCCCAGGAATCAATCTGGTGAACCTTCTCTGTACTCCCTCTACGGCAAGAATGTCTTTCCTCAGATTAGGAGACCAAAACTGTACGCAATACTCCAGGTGCGGTCTCACCAAGGCCCTGTACAACTGCAGCAGAACCTCCCTGCTCCTATACTCAAATCCCCTCGCTATGAATGACAACATACCATTCGCTTTCTTCACTGCGAGACAGAGGGAGGGGGGATGCAAGGGTTACTTCAAGTTTGTTTCCCTCTCCCTGACTCTCAGTCTGAAGAAAGGTCTCAACCCGAAACGTCACCTATTCCTTCTCTGCAGAGATGCTGCCTGTCCCACTGAGTTACTCCATTACTTTCTGTCCATCCCTGGTTTGCTGATCTCTTTCTGCTGTCCTGATATGTGCTCCTCTAGTACATCAACGTCCCATTCAAATCAAACACTTGTACCTTTTACATCTCAAATTCTTCTCACTCCGCCACCGGTGATCAACTCGTCAGGTCATAAGTGATATGAGGAGAATTAGGCCATTCGGCCCATCAAGTCTACTCCGCCATTCAATCACGGCTGATCTATCTCTCCCTCCCAACCCCATTCTCCTGCGTTCTCCCCATAACCCCTGACACCCGCACTAATCAAGAATCTATCCATCTCCGCCTTAAAAATATCCACTGACTTGGTCCACAGCCTTCTGTGACAAAGAATTCCACAGATTCACCACCCTCTGACTAAATAAAATTTTCCTCATCTCCTGCCGAAAAGAACATCCTTTAGAAACATAGAAACATAGAAAATAGGTGCAGGAGTAGGCCATTCGGCCCTTCGAGCCTGCACTGCCATTCAATATGATCATGGCTGATCATCCAGCTCAGTAGCCTGTACCTGCCTTCTCTCCATACCCCCTGATCCCTTTAGCAAAAAGGGCCACATCTAACTCCCTCTTAAATATAGCCAATGAACTGGCCTCAACTACCTTCTGTGGCAGAGAATTCCACAGACTCACCACTCTCTGTGTGAAGAAATGTTTTCTCATCTCGGTCCTAAAAGACTTCCCCCTTATCCTTAAGCTGTGACCCCTGGTTCTGGACTCCCCCAACATCGGGAACAATCTTCCCGCATCTAGCCTCTCCAACCCCTTAAGAATTTTATATGTTTCTATAAGATCCCCCCTCAGTCTTCTAAATTCCAGCGAGTATATCCAGTCTATCCAGTCTTTCCTCATATGCAAGTCCCGCCATCCCAGGGATTAATCTGGTGAACCTTCTCTGTACTCCCTCTAAGGCAAGAACGTCTTTCCTCAGGTTAGGAGACCAAAACTGCACACAATACTCCAGGTGCGGTCTCACCAAGGCCCTGTACAACTGCAGCAGAACCTCCCTGCTCCTAAACTTAAATCTGAGGCTATGACCTCTAGTCCTAGACTTTCCCACTAGTGCAAACACCATCTCCACATCCACTCTATGCGAGCCTTTCACTATTCTGAATGTTTCAATGAGGTCCCCTCTCATTCTTCTAAACTCCAGTGAGTACAGGCCCAGTGCTGACCAACGCTCATCATAGGTTAACCCACTCATTCCTGGGATCATTCTTGTAAACCTCCTCTGGACCCTCTCCAGAGCCAGCACATCCCTCCTCAGATACGGTGCCCAGAATTGCTCACAATATTCCAAATGGGGCCTGACCAGCTCCTTATAGAGCTTTAACTCTTCAGCTGTTCTGAGCCTGAGCTCTGAAATAGTCCACTTAACATTTATTGCTTCTCTCTCTTGCTTCTCCTTTTAAACACCTCCTTGAACTCTGCCACTTTGACCAAGTGTTTAGCGTAGTTTAGTTTGTCATTGTCATGTGCACCGAGTAGGGTTGCCAACTGTCCCGTATTAGCCGGGACATCCCGTATTTTGGGCTAAATTGGTTTGTCTCATTCGGGACCGCCCTTGTCTTGTATTAGGTCCGGGGGTGCAGTAGGCCTGGACACTGTAGGCCCAGACTCTGTAGGCCCGGACACTGTAGGCCCGGACACTGTAGGCCCGGGAGCCACCATAGGCTCGGACACTGTAGGCCCCGACACTGTAGGCCCGGACACTGTAGGCCCGGACACTGTAGGCCCGGACAC
The DNA here is from genome assembly GCF_053455715.1 of Rhinoraja longicauda. Classification (NCBI taxonomy): domain Eukaryota; kingdom Metazoa; phylum Chordata; class Chondrichthyes; order Rajiformes; family Arhynchobatidae; genus Rhinoraja; species Rhinoraja longicauda. Next base: position 56,270,316 of record NC_135962.1, read on the forward strand.
TGTAGGCCCGGGAGCCACCATAGGCCCGGACACTGTAGGCCCGGACACTGTAGGCCCGGACACTGTAGGTCCGGACACTGTAGGCCCGGATACTGTAGGCCCGGACACTGTAGGCCCGGACACTGTAGGCCCGGACACTGTAGGCCCGGACACTGTAGGCCCGGACACTGTAGGCCTGGACTCTGTAGGCCCGGACGCTGTAGGCCCGGACACTGTAGGCACGGGAGCCACCATAGGCCCGGACACTGTAGTCCTGGACACTGTAGGCCCGGGAGCCACCATAGGCCCGGACACTGTAGGCCCGGACACTGTAGGCCCGGACACTGTAGGCCCGGGAGTCGCTGTAGGCCCGGGCACTGTAGGCCCGGAGGCCCGGAGGCCCGGGCGCCGCCATTGGTGGAGCAGGAGCATGTGGCCACTGGCTGGGTGAGGTCACATGGGGTGCATGTTGGTGACGTCACCCTTTGTCCTTTATTTGGGAGTGAGATACTTGGCACCCCTAGTATCGAGGTACAGTCAAAAGTCTTTGTTTGCGTGCTATCCAGTCACAGAAAAGATTTGAATACAATCTATACATGAATGTACATGAATATACATGATTACAATCAAGCCATCCAGAGCGCTCAGATAAAGGATAAAGGCTACAACATCTTGTGCAAAGATATAACATTGAAGTCCGACAAAGTCCAATTAAACATAGGATGTAGAAACAAAGACCTGCAGATGCTGGTTTACATAGAAACATGGAAACATGGAAAATAGGTGCAGGAGGAGGCCATTCGGCCCTTCGAGCCAGCACCACCATCCATTGTGATCATGGCTGATCATCCACAATCAGTAACCCGTTCCTGCCTTCTGCCCAAATCCCTTGATTCTGCTAGCCCCTAGAGTATCTAACATAAATTCATCCAGTGAATTGGCCTCCACTGCCTTCTGTGGCAGAGAATTCACAACTCTCTGGGTGAAAAAGTTTTTTCTCATCTCAGTTTTAAATGGCCTCCCCTTCATTCTTAGACTGTGTGTGGCCCCCTGGTTCTGGTCTCCCCCAACATTGGGAACATTTTTGCCTGCATCTAGCTTGTCCAGTCCTTTTATATTTTTTTGTACCAATGATAGACACAGAATGCAGGAGTAACTCAGTGGATAAGGTAGCATCTCTGGAGAAAAAAGGGGGGAGTGTGACGATTTGGGTCGGGGCCCTTCTGCGTTGGGTATGGGGGTGGGGGAGGGTGAAGAGCTGGAGACGAGAAAAGACTCGGACATATCAGGGTCAGCCACCAATGACCTTCCAAATGCAAGCTGTTGGTTTAGTTTAGAGATACAGCGCGGAAACAGGCCCTTCGGCCCACCGAGTCAATAACCGACCAGCAATCCCCACACACTAACACTACCCGACGCACACTAGGGACAATTTTACATATATATCGAGCCAATTTACCTACAAACCTGTGCGTACGTCTTTAGAGTGTGGAAGGAAACCGAAGATCTTGGAGAAAACCCACGCAGGTCACGGGGAGAACGTGCAAACTCCACGCAGACGGCGCTGGTAGTCGGGATCGAACCCGGGTCTCCGGCGCTGTAAGCACTGTAAGGCAGCAACTCTACCACTGCGCTACTGTGCCGCCCAGCGATATGTCAACGAGTCACACCGACCAACATGTCCCAGCTACGCTAGTCCCACCTGCCTGTCCAGCATGTAGCTGTCTAACTGAGGAGATAGTGTAGTCTGTGCAGTCCGATAAAGGACTATCCCTTCTCTCCAGAGATGCTGCCTGTCCCGCTGAGTTACTCCAGCATTTTGTGTCCATCTTCAGTTTCAGCAGTTCCTTCCGACACATGCCTGTCTAACTGTTTCTTAAACGTTGGGATAGTCCCTGCCTCAACTACCTCCTCAGGCAGCTTGTTCTATACACCCCCCACCCTTTGTGTGAAAATGTGTTTTTATTACACAGGATGCTCCAGGTGTGACAAAAGCAACCCATTAATAGAATCTTTGGCGAGTGAATTGATGGAATATTTTCTATCACATTAGAATAAAGTTATTACTTTGCTGCCAATTGGGCAGGTGGGTTTTGGTGAGAGCAGTAGAATATGTTCTGATCATCAATATTATGCATCCCATTCCAATTTAGAAGTCCAATCATGAACCAGGTAATTTATTTCCAATTCATGCTGCTAGGTTTAATATTTCTGTGGGTTGGGAGGGCAAAGGAATATCAAATCCATTTGAAATCCATCAGCAATCAGAATTGTGCTCAATCTGTAATTAATATCTCGCGTAGAATTTCCATTAACAGAGAATCGAGCTGTAATACAGCCATCATATGTAGAATTATCTATAGCCTCCATTTGTAACCTTAGCCTGCATGGGCAAGGCCAGCTGGGGTTGCCAACTATCTCACTCCCAAATAAGGGACAAGGTGACTTCACCACCCCGTGCCCCACCCAACCAGTGTCCACGTGCTCCCGCTCCACCAATGGCGGCCGCCCGGGCCGGAAGGCGGGTTGCTACACAACCTCCGTCAGGCGGCGCCCGGGCCCCCCCCGGGCCTACAGCATCCAGGCCTACAGTGTCCGGGCCTACAGCGTCTGGGCCTACAGCGTCTGGGCCTACAGCGCCCCCCCCGGGCCAAATACGGGACAAGGGCGGTCCTGTACGGGACAAACCAATTTAGCTCAAAATACGGGATGTCCCGGCTAATACGGGACAGTTGGCAACCCTAAGGCCAGCAGCATAATCAAGGACCAGTCTCACCCCAGCCATTCCCTCTTCTCCCCTCTCCCATCAGGCAAAAGGTACAGAAGTGTGAAAACGCACACCTCCAGATTCAGGGACAGTTCCTTCCCAGCTGTTATCAGGCAACTGAACCATCCCACCACAACCAGAGAGCAGTGCTGAACTACTGTCTACCCCATTGGTGACCCTTGTGCTGTGTCTCTAAAGTAAAACTAAACTACGGCACGGTGGCGCAGCGGTAGAGTTGCTGCCTTACAGCGAATGCAGCGCCGGAGACTCAGGTTCGATCCTGACTATGGGCGCCGTCTGTACGGAGTTTGTACGTTCTCCCCGTGACCTGCGTGGGTTTTCTCCGAGATCTTCGGTTTCCTCCCACACTCCAAAGACGTGCAGGTATGTAGGTTAATTGACTGGGTAAATGTAAAAATTGTCCCTAGTGGGTGTAGGATAGTGTTAGTGTGCGGGGATCGCTGGGCGGCGCGGACTCGGTGGGCCGAAGGGCCTGTTTCCGCGCTGTATCTCTAAATCTAAAAAAAAAATCTAAAATCTAAAAAGTCAAAGATCCGGATTCTGAAATTCTATTTGAAACAAGTAGCTATGATTTCAACTCTGCAAGGGATTGAGCGGGAGTGAAAGTTTGTATATTAAATTATGAGAGGCATTAATAGAATGGACCATCAGACCATCATGTTTTCCCAGGGTGGTGAATGTCAAACACTAGAGCTCTAACTTGAGTGGGGGAATGTTTAAAGGAGATGTGTGTGTGTGTGTGTGCTGGACTAGTCCTTTTTCACACAGGGAATGGTGGGAGCCTGGAACACACTGCCAGGGGTGGTGGTGGTGGAGTAGGGTTGCCAACTGTCCCGTATTAGCCGGGACATCCTGTATATTGGATGTACAGTGTCCTATAACTTGGCTTGTCCCGTACGGGACCGCCCTTGTCCCGTATTAGGCCCGGGGGCGTTGTAGACTCGGACACTGTAGGCCCCGACTCTGTAGGCCCGGACACTGTAGGCCCGGACACTGTAGGCCCCGACTCTGTAGGCCCGGACACTGTAGGCCCAGATACTGTAGGCCCGGATACTGTAGGCCCGGATACTGTAGGCCCGGATACTGTAGGCCCGGACACTGTAGGCCCGGACAGTGTAGGCCCGGACACTGTAGGCCCAGATACTGCAGGCCTGGGGTGCCGCTGTAGGCCCGGACAGTTTAGACCCGGAGGCCCGGGCACCGCCTAACGGAGGTTGCATAGCAACCCGCCTCCCGGCCCGAGCGGCTGCCGTTGTTGGAGCGGGAGCACGTGGCCGCTGGCTGGGTGAGGTGACGTGGGGCGCGGGGCGGTGACGTCACCTTTTGTCCCTTATTTGGGAGTGAGAACGATGGCAACCCTAATGGTGGAGGTAGATACGATAGTGGCATTTAAGAGGATTTTAGACAGACACAGGGATATGCAGGGAATGGAGGGCACATGCAGGCAGAGGAGATTAACTTAGGATAGACACAAAAAGTAACTGGAGTAACTCAGCGGGACAGGCAGCATCTCTGGAGAGAAGGAATGGGTGACGTTTTGGATCGAGACCCTTCTTCAGTCTGAACTTGGCATTGTGTTCGGCATGGATTTTGTGGGCCGAAGGGCCGGTTACTTCGCTCCACTGTTCGATGTTCTCTGAACCCACATGAATAAGGCTTGGCAATGGATTCACAAACATGGTCGTGGTTGTGGATTGAACATAGATGGGTGAATTGAACAGGAATCTCTTCTGCCTGATGATTAGTACAGGTTTCAGGGGTGGTGAATCTGTGGAATTCTTTGCCACAGAAGGCTGTGGAAGGTGTCAGTGGATATTTTTAAGGCAGAGATAGATAGATAGATAGATTCTTGATTAGTACGGGTGTCAGGGATTACGGGGCGGAGAATGGGGTTAGGAGGTTGAGATAGATCATGATTGAATGGTGGAGTAGACTTGATGGGCTGAATGGCCTAATTCTGCTCCTGTCACTTCTCACCTTATGACCTGTGCAAATGAAAAATGGGGGATTCACTTTGCTCATCTGTCCACAATCTTGAAGTAGTGACAACTTCAAAAAAAAACTGAGAAGTAAAAAGTAAAAAGCCCATTGTAAATAATCATTCCATTGAAATGCACCCTGTTTAATCATGATGTAAGGTATAGCCAATAAATATAATTTTAAAGCAAGACATAAACCAGTTTTAGTTTAGTTTAGAGATACAGCGCGGAAACAGGCCCTTTCGGCCCACCGGGTCCGCGCCGACCAGCGATCCCCGCACATTAACACTATCCTACACCCATTAGGGACAATTTTTGTCTAACATTTACCAAGCCAATTAACCTACAAACCCGCGCGTCTTTGGAGTGTGGGAGGAAACCGAAGATTTCGGAGAAAACCCACGCAGGTCACGAGGAGAACGTACAAACTCATATTTCATATGTTGAAAAACTGGAGCGACTAGGCTTGTATACACTGGAATGTAGAAGAATGAGAGGGGCGTATAAGATTATTAAGGGGTTGGACACGTTAGAGGCAGGAAACATGTTCCCAATGTTGGGGGAGTCCAGAACCAGGGGCCACAGTTTAAGAATAAGGGGTAGGCCATTTAGAACTGAGATGAGGAAAACCTTTTTCAGTCAGAGAGTTGTGAATCTGTGGAATTCTCTGCCTCAGAAGGCAGTGGAGGCCAATTCTCTGAATGCATTCAAGAGAGAGCTAGATAGAGCTCTTAAGGATAGCGGAGTCAGGGGGTATGGGGAGAAGGTACTGATTGAGAATGGTCAGCCATGATCACATTGAATGGTGGTGCTGGCTCGAAGGGCCGAATGGCCTCCTACTGCACCTATTGTCTATTGTCTATAACTCCGTACGGACAGCACCCGTAGTCGGGATCGAACCCGGGTCTCCGGCGCTGCATTCGCTGTAAGGCAGCAACTCTACTGCCGCGCCAGTTGTAGTATCAAAAGATCAATAGATGTGATGGCGACGTTTATGGGTTTTTTAGAGAGGCACAGTGTAAGGAATTCACGGACAGGAGGATGAGATCGGTTTAACTGGGTATTATGTTCGGCACAAACATTGTGGGCCGAAGGGACCACTCCTGTGTCGAACTGTTCTATGCACTCATAGTCTGTATGGGATTAAACATAGAAACATAGAAACATAGAAAATAGGTGCAGGAGGAGGCCATTTGGCCCTTTGAGCCAGCACCGCCATTCATTGTGATCAGGGCTGATCATCCATAATCAGTAACCCGTGCCTGCCTTATGGTTTGTCCACACTTATAGGCAGTTAGGTTATTACACCGCTGGGTACAGTATTAATAAACATATAGTTTTAGTTTAGTTTAGTTTAGAGATACAGCGTGGAAACAGGCCCTTCGGCCCACTGAGTCCACACCAACATTCAATAGACAATAGACAATAGACAATAGGTGCAGGAGGAGGCCATTCGGCCCTTTGAGCCAACACCACCATTCAATGTGATCATGGCTGATCATCCTCAATCAGTACCCCGTTCCTGCCTTCTCCCCATACCCCCTGACTCCGCTATCCTTAAGAGCTCTATCCAGCTCTCTCTTGAATGCATTCAGAGAATTACCCTCCACTGCCTTCTGAGGCAGAGAATTCCACAGATTTACAACTCTCTGACTGAAAAAGTTTTTCCTCATCTCCGTTCTAAATGGCCTACCCCTTATTCTTAAACTGTGGCCCCTGGTTCTGGACTCCCCCAACATTGGGAACATGTTTCCTGCCTCTAACGTGTCCAACCCCTTAATAATGTTATATGTTTCGATAAGATCCCCTCTCATCCTTCTAAATTCCAGTGTATACAAGCCTAGTCGCTCCAGTCTTTCAACTTACGACAGTCCCGCCATTCTGGGAATTAACCTAGTAAACCTACGCTGCATGCCCTCCTTCGGCCCAATCTGCCCACGCCGGCCAACATGTCCCAGCTACACTAGTCCCACCTGTCCACATCCTTCCAAACTTGTCAGTCAGAGAGTTGTAAATCTGTGGAATTCTCTGCCTCAGAAGGCAATGGAGGCCAATCCTCTGAATGCATTCAAGAGAGAGCTGGATAGAGCTCTTATGGATAGCGGAGTCAGGGGGTATGGGGAGAAGGCAGGAACAGGGTACTGATTGAGAATGATCAGCCATGATCACATTGAATGGCGGTGCTGGCTAGAAGGGTTGAATGGCCTCTTCCTGCACCTATTGTCTATTGTCTATTGGCCTGTTTCCACGCTGTGTTGCTCTATGACTCTATGGCTCTGGGTGACATAGGTTTATTTTTCTGCACAGTCTAAAGACTGAGGAAGTGTTGCCATTGTGCCAGATGCAGATGGAGCTAAAGGCTGAAGCAGCTGAACCTGGTGACAGAGCAGCTACTGTGATCTGTTGTTCACAGCTGATGCTCACTGTTTAGGTGGTTTTTTTCTCAGCCAAAGACTGCCTGTGCGACTGTTTGAGATGAGGCGGGACTTCTTTAGTCAGAGGGTGGTGAATCTGTGGAATTCTCTGCCACAGAAGGCTGTGGAGGCCAAGTCAATGGATATTTTTAAGGCAGAGACGGATAGTTCCTTGATTAGTACAGGTGTCAGAGGTTACGGGGAGAAGGCAGGAGAATGGGGTTAGGAGGGAGAGATAGAGATCAGCCACGATTGAATGGCGGAGTAGACTTGATGGGCCGAATGGCCTAATTCTGCTCCTATTTTGCTCCTTATAACTGCCAGGCACCCTTTGCAGTTGGCAAAATGGACAAAATAGCAGCGATTTGAGAACAAGATGTAAGATTCATAATTAATTTGTGTAGGAAGGAACTGCAGATGCTTGGTAACTGGAGATAGACACAAAGTGCTGGAGCAACTCAGCGGGTCAGGCAGCATCACTGGAGACGGCTATGGAGGACAAGTCAATGGATACTTAGATAGATAGTTTTAGATTTTAGATTTAGATTTAGAGATACAGCGCAGAAACAGGCCCTTCGGCCCACCGGGTCCGCGCCGCCCAGCGATCCCCGCCACACCAACACTATCCTACACCCACTAGGGACAATTTGTACATTTGCCCAGCCAATTAACCTACATACCTGCCACGTCTTTGGAGTGTGGGAGGAAACCGAAGATCTCGGAGAAAACCCACGCAGGTCACGGGGAGAACGTACAAACTCCATACAGTACAGCACCCGTAGTCAGGATCGAACCTGAGTCTCCGGTGCTGCATTCGCTGTAAGGCAGCAACTCTACCGCTGCGCCATCGTGACCGCCCTTTAAGTTTCTTGATTAGTACGGGTGTCAGGGGTTATGGGGCGAAGGCAGGAGAATGGGGTTAGGAGGGAGATAGAGATCAGCCATGATCGAATGGCGGAGTAGACTTGATGGGCCGAATGGCCTAATTCTGATCCTATCACTTATGAGAAAAAGGATTGGTGACGTCTCAGCTCAAAACCGTTCTTCAGACTGACCTTATAATTATAATTAATCTTCTGGGTGTATTTCAGTTTGAGTGAGTCTAAAGCATGACATATTTTTAGATGAAGCTAATGGATTCAAAACGATGAGCAAATTGTAATTAAAGATACATGTGGAGTAATTGGAAAACTATATATTCAATAAAACCCTTGTGTTCTAAACATGATCCCTTAGCAGAAAGGGAAATCGAAATGAATTAATTCACAGTTGGTTTAGGGATATAGCGTGGAAACAGGCCCTTCGGCCCACCGAGTCCGCACCTACCAGCAATCATCCAGACAAGAGAGAGCTAGATAGAGCTCTTAAGGATAGCGGAGTCAGGGGGTATGGGGAGAAGGCAGGAACGGGGTACCGATTGAGAACGATCAGCCATGATCACATTGAATGGCGGTGCTGGCTCGAACGGCCGAATGGCCTCCTCCTGCACCTATTGTCTATTGTCTATTGTCTATTGTCACTCGTTCCAATCCACACACTGGGGACAATTTACAGCAGCCAATTATCCGACAAACCTGCACGTCTTTGGAGTGTGGGAGGAAGCTGGAACACCCGGATGAAACCCATGCGGGTCAAGGGGAGAACGTACAAACTCGGTGCAGACAGCGCCCGTAGTCGGGATGGAACCCGGGTCTCCGGCGTTGTGAGGCAGCGACACTACCGCCGCACCACTGTAGCCGCTCGATTCATATATGTTTCGGGTCGAGGCCCTTCTTTGGACTTCTCATATGTATTTCAAGTATTGCTTTAATTTAGGGTTTCCAGCAGCTGCAGTTTGTGGCTCTTCTTTCACTGTAATGCTAAATTTTGCCACTGCACTTGCATTCACGAGAAGCATACAGCCACAGAAGGCCGTGGAGGCCAAGTCACTGGATATTTTTACGGCAGAGATAAAGAAATTCTTGATTTGTCTGGGTGTCACAGAAACATAGAAACATAGAAGGTAGACGCAAAATGCTGGAGTAACTCAGCGGGTCAGGCAGCATCTCCGGAGAAAAGGAATGGGTGACGTTTCGGGTCGACACCCTTCTTCAGACTGAAGAAGGGTCTCGACCCGAAACGTCACCCATTTCTTTCTCTCCAGAGATGCCGCCTGACCCGCTGAGTTACTCCAGCATTTTGTTTCTACCTTCGATTTAAACCAGCATCTGCAGTTTTTTTTCCGAGAAACATAGAAAATAGGTGCAGGAGTTGGCCATTCGGCCCTTTGAGCCAGCACCGCCATTCAAAATGATCATGGCTGATCATCCAGAATCAGTACCCCATTCCTGATTTTTCCCCATATCCCTTGATTTCTTTAACTCTAAGAGCTAAATCTAACTCTCTCTTGAAAATATCCAGTGAATTGGCCTCAACTGCCTTCTGTGGCAGAGAATTCCACAGATTCACAACTCTCTGGGTGAATACGTTTTTCCTCATCTCAATTCTAAATGGCCTACCCCTTATTCTTAAACTGTGACTCCTGGTTCTGGACTCCCCCAACATGGGGAACATTTTTCCCGCATCTAGCCTGTCCAATCCTTTAAGAATTGTATATGTTTCTATAAGATCCCACTCTCATCCTTCTAAATTTTACAGAGAATACAAAACCCAGTTGACCCATTCTTTCATCATATCTCAGTCCCGCCATCCCGGGAATTAACCTGGTGAACCTAAGTTGCAGGTGTCAGGGGTTATGGGGAGAAGGGCAGGAGAATGGGGTTAGGAGGGGGAGATAGATCAACCACGATTGAATGGCGGAGTAGACTTAGAAACATAGAAACATAGAAAAAGGTGCAGGAGGAGGCCATTCAGCCCTTTGAGCCATCACCGCCATTCATTGTGATTATGGCTAATCATCCACAATCAATACCCCGTGCCTGCCTTCTCCCCATATCCCTTGATTCCACTAGCCCCTAGAGCTCTATCTAACTCTCTCTTAAATCCATCTAGTGAATTGGCCTCCACTGCCCTCTGTGGCAGAGAATTCCACAAATTCACAACTCTCTGGGTGAAAACGTTTTTTTCTCACCTCAGCATTAAATGCCCCCCCCCTTTATTCTTAGACTGTGTGTGGCCCCTGGTTCTGGACTCGCCCAACATTGGGAACATTTTTCCTGCATCTAGCTTGTCCAGTCCTTTTATAATCTTATATGTCTGTATAAAATCCCCTCTCATCCTTCTAAACTCCAGTGAATACAAGCCTAGTCTTTTCAATCTTTCCTCACATGACAGTCCCGCCATCCCGGGGATCAATCTCGTGAATCTACGCTGCTGCACTGTCTCAATTACTTGATGGGCAGAATGGCCTAATTCTGCTCCTAATTCACTTATGAACTCACATTAAAGCTGAATTCCCGGAATGGCGGGACTGACATATGTTGAAAGACTGGATCGACTAGGCTTGTATACACTGGAATTTAGAAGGATGAGAGGAAATCTTATCGAAACGTATAAGATTATTAAGGGGTTGGACACGTTAGAGGTAGGAAACATGTTCCCAATGTTGGGGGAGTCCAGAACCAGTGGCCACAGTTTAAGAATAAGGGGTAGGCCATTTAGAACAGAGATGAGGAAAAACTTTTTCAGTCAGAGAGTTGTGAATCTGTGGAATTCTCTGCCTCAGAGGGCAGTGGAGGCCAATTCTCTGAGTACATTCAAGAGAGAGCTAGATAGAGCTCTTAAGGATAGTGGAGTCAGGGGGTATGGGGAGAAGGCAGGAACGGGGTACTGATTGAGAATGATCAGCCATGATCACATTGTATGGCGGTGCTGGCTCGAAGGGCCGAATGGCCTACTCCTGCACCTATTGTCTATTGTCTATTGTCTATTGTAAACCACTGACAACAATTTAAACCAAGAGTTTTAGTTCTCTTCTCCCTTGAAGGACAATCATTTAATCATAAGTTAAATAAGTTGCAACTCAGAATGATAACTTCTCTTCAGTTTAGTTCACTTTAGTTTTGGAGATGCAGTGTGGAAACATGCCCTTCGGCCCACCGAGTCCATGCCGACCAGTGATTGCCTGTACACTTGTTCTATCCCACACACGAGGGGACAATTTGCAGAAGCCAATTGTTAACCTACAAATCTGCACGTCTTTGGAATTTTAGTTTAGCTTAAAGGTAGACGCAAAAAGCCAGAGTAACTCAGCAGGTCAGGCAGCATCTTTAGTTTAGTTTAGTTTAGTTTAGAGATACAGCGCGGAAACAACCCATTCGGCCCACCAGGTCCACGCCGACCAGCGATCCCCGCGCACTAACACTGCCCTACACACACTAGGGACAATTTTTACATTTATACTAAAGCCAATCAACCTACAAAACTGTCTTTGAAGTGTGGGAGGAAACCAAGGAGAAAACCCACGCAGGCCACGGGGAGAACGTACAAACTCCGTATAGACAAGCACCCTTAGACAGGATGGAACCCGGGTCTCTGGCGCTGTAAAGCAGCAACTCTACCGCTGCGCTGCGAAGTTATAGAAACATATAAAACTCTTAAGGGGTTGGAGAGGCTAGATGCGGCAAGATTGTTCCCGATGTTGGGGAAGTCCAGAACCAGGGGTCACAGCTTAAGGATAAGGGGGAAGTCTTTTAGGACCGAGATGAGAAAACATTTCTTCACACAGAGAGTGGTGAGTCTGTGGAATTCTTTGCCACAGAAGGTAGTTGAGGCCAGTTCATTGGCTATATTTAAGAGGGAGTTAGATGTGGCCCTTGTGGCTAAAGGGATCAGGGGGTATGGAGAGAAGGCAGGTACAGGTTACTGAGCTGGATGATCAGCCATGATCATATTGAATGGCGGTGCAGGCTCGAAGGGCCGAATGGCCTACTCCTGCACCTATTTTCTATGTTTCTATGAACTTTAATTCCCCGGTTGTCCCGGTGGGATTTGTGCTCGTATCTGTCGATCAACAATATAACGTTCTGACTGCTGAGTCTTGGAGGGTTTGTGGAAGTAGGTGCTCGATGGGCGGAGCGGCCTTTCAGTGGTCTGTGACTGCATGAGAGATTGGCAGGTTTTAGGGTTCCCCCTCATCAACTCTGCAACACCATCCAACAAAGCTGCAAAGGGGGAAGGAAACTAAATTTCCAATACGCAATAGTGTGTTTGACTGAGGAGTTTGCAGGCGGTAATTTTCTCTTAGTGGGTCAGGCAACAATTTGTGCAGGGGAAAAAAGGACACAAGATGCTGGAGTAACTTAGCGGGACAGGCGGCATCTCCGGAATGGGTGACGCATCGTGTTGAGACCCTTCTCCAGACCCGAATGTGGAGGAAGTGGACACGAGACGTTTCAGGCCTTAAACGAACAAATCGCGTAAGGTGACACAGTGGCTCAGCGGTAGAGTTGCTGCTTTACAACGCATGAGACCCAGGTTCGATCCTGACCACGGGCCCTGTCTGTACGGAGTTTGCACTTCCTCCCCGTGACCTGCGTGGGTTTTCTCCGGGTGATCCCTGTTTCCCTCCACACTCCAAAGACGCGCAGGTTTGTAGGTTAATTGGCTTCTGTAAATTGTAACTTGTCCCTAGTGTGTGTAGGATAGTGCTCGTGTGCGGGGATCGCTGGCCGGCGTGGACTTGGTGGGCCGAAAGGCCTGTTTCCACGCTGTCTCACTGAAAGTCTAAAGTCTCAAGGTCGGGAGAACCTCTTCAGACCCGAAATGCCCTCCATCCATTTCCCCCTCCCCAGATGCTGCCTGACCTACTGAGTTCCTCCAGCACTTCGTGTTTTGCTCGAGATTCCATGAATTGCAACACCTTGTGTCTTCCTAAAGCTCTCTTAGTGGTGCTGCTCTACCCTTGTAGATCTCTCTGTTTGCAAGTTTGCAAGGTTGCAGAAGCCCACACAAGTTGCTGCAGTGCAGAGCAAAGAACTGCAGATGCTGGTTTAAATCGAAGGTAAACACAAAATGCTGGAGTAACTCAGCAGGTCAGGCAGCATCTCGGGAGAGAAGGAATGGGTGACGCTTCGGGTCGAGACCCTTCTTCAGACTGAAGAAGGGTCTCGACCCGAAACGTCACCCATTCCTTCTCTCCTGAGATGCCGCCTGACCCGCTGAGTTACTCCAGCATTTTGTGTCTGTCTAGCTGCAGTGCATCTTACGGATGGTACACACAGCAGGGTCAAACTGCCCGAGCTTTGCAAAGCACATCACCACAAAGAAACGAGGTGAATAGAATATAATACTGAAGGCTTGTAGGCCTGTGTGGGAAGGAACCGCAGATGCTGGTTTAAACTGAAGATAGACTCAAAAAGCTGGAGCAACTCAGCGGGACAGGCAGCATCTCGGGAGAGAAGGATTGAGTGAAGGTTTCGGGTCTGAAGAAGGGTCTCGACCCAAAACGTCACCCATTCCTTCTCTCCAGAGATGCTGCCTGTCCCACCGAGTTACTCCAGCATTTTGTGTCTACCTTAGGCTTGTAGGTGTGCTGGGGACTTGAAATTGGAAGAAAGCAGTGCCTTTAAACAGACAGTTTAATTAATATCCAAACTTTGACGTTTCGAGTTTTTTTTTTTTTCGCAACTTGTACACTGAGGAAGCAGAATGTTTATGAATTCTAATATCTGTGATAATCGACACTTGAGTGGGAGATTTAACGAGGGTAAATATCAAGAGCAACCAAAAGTAGATTCGGAGAAAGTTCAAATCAATTATATTCATCAATTCAAGTCGTTCCATCACAGTCTTCGACACACGTTGTCTCTCCGGCTTGCTTCCTGACAAATCTTTTGTGAATTACAAATGTTCATTCAGCCCGTCACATTCTTATAAATCAGTACCTCTTCAAAAGAAAAAGGAAATCAAAAATTTGTGACTCCGAGACGGAATGCTTCCCTTGAATTGATGGAATATTATTGAGTCTGCTTCATTAATTATGTATCGTGATGCTCGAATTTATTGCATTTGGGCTGCAATAAAGGTTGGGTTTTAAAAAAAGCTTGGTAGTTTAGCGTGAAAATGTTGTCATTTAGTGAGTAGAAACATAGAAACATAGAAACGTCGAAGATAGGTGCAGGTGGAGGACATTTGGCCCTTCGATCCAGCACCGCCATTCATTGCGATCATCATGGCTGATCATCCACAATCAGTAACCCGTGCCTGCCTTCTCCCCCATATCCCTTGATTCCACTAGCCCCTCGAGCCCCTGGACATTGAGGGAAGGTGTTTCCACTAGTGGGAGAGTCTTGGACCAGAGGTCAAAGCCTCAGAATTAAAGGGCGTTCCTTGAAGAAGGCGATGAGGAGGAAATTTTCTTTAGTCAGAGGGGGTGTGAATGTGTGGAATTCATTGCCACAGACGGCTGTGGAGGCCAGGTTAATGGATATTTTTAAGGCAGAGATAGATAGATTCTCGATTAGTACAGGTGTCAGGGGTTATGGGGAGAAGAAGGCAGGAGAATGGGGTTAGGAGGGAGAGATAGATCAGCCATGATTGAATGGGGGAGTAGACCTGATGGGCCGAATGACCTCATTCTGTCCCTATCACTTATGACCTTATGGTTCGGTGTAACCAGTGGGATATTGAAAGGAAGGACATTGGTTTTTAATCAATAACTAAGGGTAGAGATATATTGACCAGAAGGTTCAACGATAACTATATGCATTCAAATTAATCTAGAAATAGTGAGACTTTATTGCAGTCCTAATGAAGACTTTGTTTGAAGGCTGATTGTGCATGTGTGTTTAAAGTAACGCTGTTTGCCCAAACTATTCTCCAGGTAAAGGACCAGAGACACTGTACGCTGGGCAGAAGCTCAATGACAATGACTGGCACGCAGTCAGGGTGGTCCGACGAGGTAAAAACCTGAAGCTGATGGTCGACGAAGTCACTGCAGAAGGTATGATGATTTCAGTCATCCAATTAGTCTCATGTATTACTGATTTATCTATATATTACTAAGAGTCTCATCTTGTATGCATATATATATACACACACACACGCACACACATACACACACACACATATATATATGTGTGTTTGTATGTGTGTGTGTATGTATGTATGCATATATATATATATGTGTGTGTGTGTGTGTGTGTGTGTGTGTGTGTGTGTGTGTGTATGTATGTATGCATATATATATATGTGTGTGTGTGTGTGTGTGTGTGTGTGTGTGTGTGTATGTATGCATATATATATGTGTGTGTGTGTATGTATGCATATATATATATGTGTGTGTGTATGTGTGTGTGTGTGTGTATGTATGTATGTATGCATATATATATATATGTGTGTGTGTGTGTGCGTGTGTGTGTGTGTATGTGTGCATATATATAAATGCGTGGGTGTATGTATGTATGTATGCATATATATGCACATATGTATATATATATATGTGTGTGTGTGTGTATGTGTGTGTGTGTGTGTGTGTATATGTATGCATATATATGCACACATATGTGTGTGTGTATGTATCTATGCATATATATCTGCATATACATATATATTTCACAAAATGCTGGAGTAAATACCTTCGATTTGTACCAGCATCTGCAGTTATTTTCTTACACCATATATATATATGCACGTATGTATTTTGCCGAAATACAGCCTAAACGGTACACGATAGCGCAACTATTTTGGGGGCAGCTTACTCACCATTCGCCTGCGAGGCGCAGTATCAAGTTTTGTTCAAATCGTTGCGCTACCGTTTTGGCTGTATTTCGGACATACCCCCATAAAATAAACATCGCCATTTTGATCTCACACTTCCGTGTTCAATGTTGTCATTAAACGCGTGCTTCGTTGAACGATGACCCCTGAGGTAAACGCTCACATTTTCTTCAAGTTAAAGTTTGACCACTCAATAATGTTTAAATTGCGTGTCTTTTTTTTCATCGACCGCCGTCACAACGGGAACCCAACGGCTCCACGGGCCGTCTAGTGTGAGATAAAACTCAAACTTTGTGAGTGAATGAATGAATGAATGAATGAATGAATGAATGAATGAGTGAACGAATGAGTGAGTGAATTAATGAATTAATGAATTAATGAATTAATGAATTAATGAATTAATGAATTAATGAATAAATTAATGAATTAATTAATGGATAAATGAATGAATGAATGAATGAATGAATGAATGAATGAATGAATGAATGAATGAATACTTTATTGTCACAGGTGACAATCACAGTGAAATTCTTTGCTTGCTGACCCAAGGTATGCAAATGGTCGCCACATAAAGGGTGCCGACAAAGTTACAAAGTACCCCCGCCATCTTTGTTCTCCCCCAACCACCCCCCCCCCCCCCACGGCGGTCTCCCCAACACCGGGTCCTCCATTGTTCTTCCCCCCCCTCTCCCCTCACGGCGCTCCCCCCACGCCGGGTAGCTTCCCTCGGCAGCGGCGTCTTCACTTCCACGTGTCCGTCCATCGTCTTGTTGAGTCTCATTGTCTGTAACTCGTTTTCACCTAGCCCACAGCTAACAATGGCCTGTTTTCTTTATCATCGTTACTTTTTTGCTTATCTTTCATTCATTTGTTCTAAATCCCTCTACATCGCCATCTGTTTCCCCCGCCTCTCAGTCTGAAAAAGGGTCTCGACCTGAAACGTCACCCATTCCTTTTCACCAGGGATGCTGCCTGACCCTATGTAAATTATGTAAATTAAACTAAGCTTGGGCTTAAAGAACTGTTCCTTTGACAGAGAAACGTGAGGTGATGCATTTTGGGAGCACTGACATGTGAACAGTAGGGCTCTGGGGAGTGTTGTAGAGCAGAGGGATCTAGGAGTGCAGGTACATTTTGTTGAAAGTGGCGTCACAGGTAGAAAGGGTGGTCAAAAAGGGAAAGGGTGGTCAAAAAGGCTTTTGGCACATTGGCCTTCATCAGTCAGAGCATTGAGTATAGAAGTAGGGAGGTCATGTTGCAGTTGTATAAGACGTTGTATAAGACGTTGTATATAAGTCAAGTCAAGTCAAGTCAAGTTTATTTGTCACATACACATACAAGATGTGCAGTGAAATGAAAGTGGCAATGCCTGCGGATTGTGCTAAACTACAAAACAGAATAGATTTTTTTTTTAAAAGACACAACACAAAAAATAAATTAATACAGTAAATTAAATGAGTCCCTGGTGATATGAGAGTTAACAGTCCTGATGGCCTGTGGGAAGAAACTCCGTCTCATCCTCTCCGTTTTCACAGCGTGACAGCGGAGGCGTTTGCCTGACCGTAGCAGCTGGAACAGTCCGTTGCTGGGGTGGTAGGGGTCCCCCATAATGTTGCTGGCTCTGGATCTGCACCTCCTGATGTATAGGTCCTGCAGGGGGGCGAGTGTAGTTCCCATGGTGCGTTCAGCCGAACGCACTACTCTCCGCAGAGCCTTCCTGTCCTGGGCAGAGCTGTTCCCAAACCAGATTGAGATGATTCTGGACAGGATGCTCTCTACAGCCCCAGAGTAGAAGCACTGAAGGATCCTCAGAGAGACTCTGAATTTCCTCAGCTGTCTGAGGTGGTAAAGTATTTACATTTAAAGTATTGTGTTCAGTTCTGGGCACCAAGTTATAGGAAAGATGTTGTCAAGCTGGAAAGGGTACAGAGAAGATTTACGAGGATGTTGCCAGGACTAGAGGGTGTGAGCTATTGGGAGAGGTTGAGTAGGCTGGGATTCTATTCCTTGGAGCGCAGGAGGATGAGGGGTGTTCTTATAGAGGTATCGAAAATGATGATCGGGTAGACGCACAGAGTCTCTTGCCCAGAGTAAGGGAATCAAGAACCAGAGGACACAGGTTTAAGGTGAGGGAGGAAAGATTGAATAGGAACCTGAGGGGTACCTTTTTCACACAGGGGGTGGTGGGTGTATGGAACAAGCTGCCAGAGGAGGTAGTTGAGGCTGGGACTATCATAACGTTGCAGAAACAGTTAGACAGATACATGGATAGGACAGGTTGAGAGGGATATGGGCCAAACACGGGACTCCGTTTTCTTAAAACGGAGATGAGGAAAATCTTTTTCACTCAGAGAGTTGTAAATCTGTGGAATTCACTGCCTCAGAAGGCAGTGGAGACCAATTCTCTGGATGCTTTCAAGAGAGAGCAAGATAGAGCTCTTAAAGATAGCGGAGGTAGGAACGGGGTACTGATTGAGAATGATCAGCCATGATCACATTGAATGGCGGTGCTGGCTCGAAGGGCTGAACGGCCTACTCCTGCACCTATTGCCTATTGTCTATTGTTTATTGTGTAGATGGGGCATGTTGGCCGGTGTGGGCAAGTTGGGCCGAAGGGCCTGTTTCCACGCTGTAAGACTTTATGACTCACAACCCCTTTTCTGAATTCTGTCATATTCTCCTTGGTTCAATGTGTTTATTCCTCTCCCAGCAACCAAACTACACAAGTAACAATTACCACACAATCTGCTTTCATTTGATCCCTGTCATTATCAGACGCTGCCTGTGGGAGTTTGCCTTGTTCGATTTGTTTTTGCTGCATTTGCGGGATTACAGCACCGATTATGCTTCACAAAATGATTAATTGCCTTCTCAAGATTGCCGTGAGATCGTGGATACATGCAGATTCTTTAACTCATCGGGGTGCGTCACGGTGTTTTTTTTTTAATGTTGAGCATTGTAAGAGTACATCACCATACACCACCAATTTCATACTTTCTACATTACCCCAGATGAATATAAACAATGAATAAATTGCTCGAACCCAAGAGGGAGAGAAATGATTTTTTCTTTTCAATTTCAGCGGACTGAACACCTTTAATGCAAACAGAACTTCTTTCTTTCAAGATTCAGTCTAGACATTCATTATCAGGTTCACAAATCTCTTGCCTAAGACGAGGAAATAGAAGTGGAAATTGGGAGGACATTTCTTTACTGTTTAATAACTTCTCACACGTCTCCTCCTATCTCAAGCAAAATGGACAATGCTTGCTGGATGCTTCTGTTTAGATGGCATCCGCGTAAAGAGAAAGGGTCAAAGAACATTCTAGTGAAGGGTCCTTGATCTGAAATGTCCCGTTTCTTTGACTTTTCACAATTTGGTTCAGTTTCGTTTTGATTCGAGACGCAGCGGGCCGGAAACAGGCCCTTTAGGCCCACCGGGTCCGCGCCGACCAGCGGTCCCCACGAACTAGCACGATCCCACACGCACGAGGGACAATTTACGTTTACACCAAGCCAATTAGCCTACAAACCTGCACGTCTTTGGAGTGCGGGAGGAAACCGGAGCACCCGGAGAAAACCCACGCAGGTCACGGGGACAATAGACAATAGACAATAGACAATAGGTGCAGGAGGAGGCCATTCGGTCCTTCGAGCCAGCACCGCCATTCAATGTGATCATGGCTGATCATTCTCAATCAGTACCCCGTTCCTGCCTTCTCCCCATACCCCCTGACTCCGCTATCCTTAAGAGCTCTATCCAGCTCTCTCTTGAATGCATTCAGAGAATTGGCCTCCACTACCTTCTGAGGCAGAGAATTCCACAGATTCACAACTCTCTGACTGAAAAAGTTTTTCCTCATCTCAGTTCTAAATGGCCTACCCCTTATTCTTAAACTGTGGCCCCTCGTTCTGGACTCCCCCAACATTGGGAACATGTTTCCTGCCTCTAACGTGTCCAACCCCTTAATAATCTTATACGTTTCGATAAGATCTCCTCTCATCCTTCTAAATTCCAGTGTATACAAGCCTAGTCGCTCCAGTCTTTCAACATATGACGGTACCCGCCATTCCGGGAATTCCTAGTAAACCTACGCTGCACGCCCTCAATAGCAAGAGGGGAGAACGTACAAACTCCGCACAGACAGCGCCCGTGGTCGGGATCGAACCCGGGTCTTTGGCACAAGAGGGCATTGACTTCAGAGGTTTTTAGAGCTCGGGTACATTATAGTGAAGTGTTCCGTGTAATTTTCTGAGGTTAAGAGAGACGGACCTGTTAGTCCAATCGATCTTTGTTCCACATCGCATCAAAGCTTTCGCCCAGCATGACTGCCACCTTTTTCTTTTTTTTTAATCTAACCATTTCCAAAGTAATCCAGCAGATGGCATTTGGCATCTGTCAATAACCGGGAATTGAGTGGAACGGCAGACCCATCGATTCTGAATTCGCTGATGAATACTTTGCCACAAGAAAAGATCATTAGGGATAATATACTGAGCATAAGGACCAACTAACTAACTCATTAGAGTAGTGTTTCATGCTTGAAGGTTAGTTCATAGAAAACATAGAAAATAGGTGCAGGAGGAGGCCGTTCGGCCCCTTCGAGCCAGCACCGACATTCATTGTGATCATGGCTGATCATTCTCAATCAGTAACCCGAGCCTGCCTTCTCCCCATACCCCTTGATTCCGCTAGCCCCATGTGCTCTATCTAACTCCTTTTTAAATCCATCCAGTGAATTGGCCTCCACTGCCCTCTGTGGCAGAGAATTCCACAAATTCACAACTCTTTGGGTGAAAAAGTTTTTTCTCACCTCAGCTTTAAATGGCCTCCCCTTTATTCTTGGACTGTGTGTGGCCCCTGGTTCTGGACTCCCCCAACGTTGGGAACATTTTTCCTGCATCTAGCTTGTCCAGTCCTTTTATAATTGTATACGTCTCTATAAGATCCCCTCTCGTCCTTCTAAACTCCAGTGAATACAAAGCCCTGTCTTTCAATCCCACATACTTAAAAGGAAAATTGTTGGGAGCGCAGTGACACAGTTGGTGGAACTGTTGGCTCACAGCGTTACAGACGTGGGTTCGATCCTGACCTCGGGCGCTGTCTGTGTGGAGTTTGCGTGATCTCCCTGCGACCTCGTGGGTTTCCCCCGGGCGCTCCGGTTTCCTCCCACACCACAATGCAGACATGTGGATTTGCCGGTCAATTGGCCCTGTGTGAAATTCTCCCTCGTGTGTCGGGAGCGGGATGTGAAAGTGGGATAACTTTTCACTCGTTACTTTAACTTCACGTTTCATGTCATTTGTGTTTTTATCAAAACATAGAAACATAGAAACATAGAAAATAGGTGCAGGAGTAGGCCATTCGGCCCTTCGAGCCTGCACCGCCATTCAATATGATCATGGCTGATCATCCAACTCAGTATCCTGTACCTGCCTTCTCTCCATACCCCCTGATCCCTTTAGCCACAAGGGCCACATCTAACTCCCTCTTAAATATAGCCAATGAACTGGCCTCAACTACCTTCTGTGGCAGAGAATTCCACAGATTCACCACTCTCTGTGTGAAAAAAAACTTTCTCATCTCGGTCCTAAAAGACTTCCCCCTTATCCTTAAACTGTGACCCCTTGTTCTGGACTTCCCCAACATCGGGAACAATCTTCCTGCATCTAGCCTGTCCAACCCCTTAAGAATTTTGTAAGTTTCTATAAGATCCCCCCTCAATCTTCTAAATTCCAGCAAGTACATGCCGAGTCTATCCAGTCTTTCTTCATATGAAAGTCCTGCCATCCCAGGGATCAATCTGGTGAACCAGACTATCGTGGGAGCTGGAGGTAACAGTAGCCAGCATCGGTACTGCTAGTGGTCTGCTAATAAAGAACTTATATACAAAGAGTTGAGTGACTCTGAGTATATACACCCACAAACACAGTTTTGGTAGGCCATTCGGCCCATCGAGCCTGCATCACCATTCAATATAATCATGGCTGATCATCCAAAATCAGTACCCCGTTCCTGCTCTTTCCTCACATCCCTTGATTCCGTTAGCCCTAAGAGCTCTGTCTAACTCTCTCTTGAAAACATCCAGTGAATCGGCCACCACTGCTTTCTGAGGCAGAGAATTACACAGATTCACAACTCTCTGGGTGAATTTTTTTTTCCTCATCTCAGTCCTAAATGGCCTACCTCTTATTCTTAACCTGTGTGACCCCCTGGTTCTGGACTCCCCCAACATTGGGAAACATTTTTCTTGCATCTAGCCTGTCCTATCCCTTAAGAATTTGACATGTTTCCACAGGATCCCCTCTCATGCCTTTCCATGCTTAATGCTGTATGTTTACATGCTGTATTACTGAAACTAAAACTAAAAACTACATTTAAGAGTTGCATTGTTCTATCCAGGACATCTGACAATGAAAGACATTCTGAGGAAAGACATTCTTGCCATAGAGGGAGTACAGAGATGGTTCACCAGATTGATCCCTGGGATGGCAGGACTTTCATATGAAGAAAGACTGGATAGACTCGGCTTGTACTCGCTGGAATTTAGAAGATTGAGAGGGGATCTTATAGAAACTTACAAAATTCTTAAGGGGTTGGACAGGCTAGATGCAGGAAGATTGTTCCCGGTGTTGGGGAAGTCCAGAACAAGGAGTCACAGTTTAAGGATAAGGGGGAAGTCTTTTAGGACTGAGATGAGAAAGTTTTTTTCACACAGAGAGTGGTGAATCTGTGGAATTCTCTGCCACAGAAGATAGTTGAGGCCAGTTCATTGGCTATATTTAAGAGGGGGTTAGATGTAGTCCTTGTGGCTAAAGGGATCAGGGGGTATGGAGAGAAGGCAGGTACGGGATACTGAGTTGGATGATCAGCCATGATCATATTGAATGGCAGTGCAGGCTCAAAGGGCCGAATGGCCTACTCCTGCACCTATTTTCTATGTTTCTATGAAACACTCTTGTGTCTCGGCCATTGGTGGGATTTGGAGATTCCACAAATTCACGACTCTCTGGGTGAAAAGAGTTTTTTCTTTCTCACCTCAGTTTTAAATGGCCTCCCCTTCATTCTAAAACTGCGTGACCCCCCCCCCCCCCTCCCACCGGTTCTGGACTCCCCCCAACATCGGGTAAACGTTTTTTCCAGTGTCGAGCTTGGTCCAGTTCCTTTTTTAAATAGTATAAGAAAATAACTGCAGATGCTGGTACAAATCGAAGGTATTTATTCACAAAATGCTGGAGTAACTCAGCAGGTCAGGCAGCATCTCGGGAGAGAAGGAATGGGTGACGTTTCGGGTCGAGACCCTTCTTCAGACCCATTTAAATAATTTTGTACTTTGATACGATTCTGGTTATGAAACGATTCTGGTTTTGTCTGCAATCGCTTACCGGGGGTGTGTGTCTTTTTTAATTTTCCAGGGCAAATGCTCGGGGACCACACGCGGCTGGAGTTCCACAACATCGAGACCGGCATCATGACGGAGCGGCGTTTCATCTCGGTCGCCCCGTCCAGCTTCATCGGACACCTCCAGAGCCTGATGTTCAACGGGATGATGTACATCGACCTGTGCAAGAACGGCGACATCGAGTACTGCGAGATCAACGCCCGCTTCGGCATGAGGTCCATCATCGCCGACCCCGTCACCTTCAAGACCAAGAACAGCTACCTGACCCTGGCCACCCTCCACGCCTACACCTCCATGCACCTATTCTTCCAGTTCAAGACCACCTCCCCGGACGGCTTCATCATGTTCAACAGCGGAGACGGCAACGACTTCATCGCTGTGGAGCTAGTCAAGGGGTACGTTTGACCAACGACGACGCAATCCAGGGCCAAGACCCAAACACCGATCCATGTTGATAGACAATAGACAATAGGTGCAGGAAGAGGCCATTTGGCCCTTCGAGCCCAGCACTGCCATTCAATGTGATCATGGCTGATCATTCTCAATCAGTACCCCGTTCCTGCCCTCTCCCCATACCCCCTGACTCCGCTATCCCATGGAAACATAGAAAATGGGTGCAGGAGGAGGAGGCCGTTCGGCCCTCTGAGCCCAGCACCGCCATTCATTGGAACGGGGTACTGATTGTGGATGATCAGCCATGATCACATTGAATGGCGGTGCTGGCTCGAAGGGCCGAATGACGTACTCCTACACCTATTGTCTATTGTCTATATTGTCTATTGTGATCATGGCTGATCATCCTCAATCAGTACCCCGTTCCTGCCTTCTCCCCATACCCACTGACACCGCTATCCTTAAGAGCTCTATCTAGCTCTCTCTTGAATGCATTCAGAGAATTGGCCTCCACTGCCTTCTGAGGCAGAGAATTACACAAATTCACAACTCTCTGGGTGAAAAAGTTTTTTCTCACCTCAGTTTTAAATGGCCTCCCCTTTATTCTTAGACTGGCCCTCTGGTTCTGGACTCCCCCAACATTGGGAACATTTTTCCTGAATCTCGCTTGTCCAGTCCTTTTTATAATTGTATACGTTTCGATAAGATCCCCTCTCATCCGTCTGAACTCCAGTGAAAACAAACCCACACTTTCCAATCTTTCCTCAAATGACAGTCCCGCCATCCCGGGGATTAACCTGGTGAACCTACGCTGCACTAAATAAAGTTCTGTTGTGTTAGACAATAGACAATAGGTGCAGGAGTAGATCATTCAATGTGATCATGGCTGATCATTCTCAATCAGTACTCCGTTCCTGCCTTCTCCCCATACCCCCTGACTCCACTATCCTTAAGAGCTCTATCCAGCTCTCTCTTGAATGCATTCAGAGAATTGGCCTCCACTGCCTTCTGAGGCAGAGAATTCCACAGATTCACAACTCTCTGACTGAAAAAGTTTTTCCTCATCTCCTTTCTAAATGGCCGACCCCTTATTCTTAAACAGTGGCCCCTGGTTCTGGACTCCCCCAACATTGGGAACATGTTTCCTGCCTCTAACGTGTCCAACCCTTTAATAATCTTGTATGTTGTATCGTATCGTGTCTACAGACTTTATTACATATTATCTTGGTGAATCCTTATACCTCTGCAGATTTATCCATTACGTGTTTGACCTGGGAAATGGCCCCAACGTCATCAAGGGGAACTCGGAGAAGGCCCTTAGTGACAATCAATGGCACAATGTAGTGATCACCAGAGACAACAGTAACACTCACACACTGAAGGTCGATGCCAGATCTGTGACTCAAATCATCAATGGTGCCAAAAACCTTGACCTTAAAGGTAAGTTTTTGTTCAGTTTTGTAAGTTCGTAGGTTCTAGGAGCAGCATCAGGCCATTCGGCCCATCAAGTCTACTCCGCCATTCAATCGTGGCTGATCTGTCTCTCCCTCTCAACCCCATTCTCCTGCCTTCTCCCCATAACCTCTGACACCCGCACTAATCAAGAATCTTTCAATCTCCACCTTAGAAATACCCAACGACTTGGAGTGATAAAGTGATACAGTGTGAAAACAGGCCCTACGGCCCAACTTGCCCACACCGGCCAACATGTCCCAGCTACACTAGTCCCACCTGCCTGCGTTTAGTCCATATCCCTCCAAACGTGTCCTATCCATGAGCTATCTAACTGTTTCTTAAACATTGGGATAGTCCCAGCCTCAACTACCTCCTCTGGCAGCTCGTTCCATACACCCACCACCCTTTGTGTGAAAAAGTTACCCCTCAGATTCCTATTAAATCTTTTCCCCTTCATCTTGAACCTATCTCCTCTAGTCCTCGATTCCCCCACTCTGGGCAAGAAATTCTGTGCATCTATTTTGTTTTAAATGCTATGACGTTGCAGGGTGACTTGGACAGGTTGTGTGAGTGGGCGGATGCATGTCAGATGCAGTTTAATGTGGATAAGTGTGAGGAAGGCAGAGTATTATCTGAATGGTGTCAAGTTAGGAAAAGGGACGAACAACGAGATCTGGGTGTCCTAGTGCATCAGTCACTGAAAAGAAGCATGCAGGTACAGCAGGCAGTGAAGAAAGCCAATGGAATGTTGGCCTTCATAACAAGAGGAGTTGAGTATAGGAGCAAAGAGGTCTTTCTGCAGTTGTACAGGGCCCTAGTGAGACCGCACCTGGAGTACTGTGTGCAGTTTTGATCTCCAAATTTGAGGAAGGATATTCTTGCTATTGAGGGCGTGCAGCGTAGGTTTACTAGGTTAATTCCCGGAATGGCGGGGCTGTCATATGTTGAAAGACTGGAGCGACTAGGCTTGTATACACTGATATTTAGAAGGATGAGAGGAGATCTTATCGAAACGTATTAGATTATTAAGGGGTTGGACACGTTAGAGGCAGGAAACATGTTCCCAATGTTGGGGGAGTCCAGAACAAGGGGCCACAGTTTAAGAATAAGGGGTAGGCCATTTAGAACTGAGATGAGGAAAAACTTTTTCAGTCAGAGAGTTGTGAATCTTTGGAATTCTCTGCCTCAGAAGGCAGTGGAGGCCAATTCTCTGAATGCATTCAAGAGAGAGTCAGGGGGTATGGGGAGAAGGCAGGAACGGGGTACTGATTGAGAATGATCAGCCATGATCACATTGAATGGCTCGAAGGGCCGAATGGCCGAATGGCCTCCTCCTGCACCTATTGTCTATTGTCTATTGTCTATAAATCTTTTGCTCAGTTTCATAAGTTCATAGGTTCTAGGAGCAGCATTAGGCCATTCGGCCCAACAAGACTACTCCGCCATTCAATCACGGCTGATCTATCTCTCCCTCCTAACCCCATTCTCTTGCCTTCTCCCCACAACCCCGGACACCCGTATTAATCAAGAATCTGTCAATCTCCGCCTTAAAAATATCCAATGACTTGGCCTCCACCGCCTTCTGTGGCAATGAATTCCATAGATTCACCACCCTTTCATTCACCACCAATTTTCTTCAACCTTGTTCACCAACACATCCCAACTTCTACAGATGTGCTGCAGAAAACTTTTTATCGGGATGCACCACAGCTTGGTCTGGAAACAGCTTCATTTCAAAACCGCAAGAAATTGCAGAGAGTTGTGGACCATCACACAAACCAACCCCCCTTCCATTGACTCCGTCTACGCCTCGCGCTGCCTCGGCAAGGCCAGCAGCATAATCAAGGACCAGTCTCACCCCGGCCACTCCCTCTTCTCCCCTCTCCCATCGGGCAAGAGGTGCAGAAGTGTGAAAACCCACACCTCCAGATTCAGGGACAGTTTCTTCCCAGCTGTTATCAGGCAACTGAACCATCCTCTCACCAGCTAGAGTGGTTCTGACCTCCAGTAGAAGAAAACAACTGCAGATGCTGGTACAAATCGAAGGTGTTTATTCACAAAATGCTGGAGTAACTCAGCAGGTCAGGCAGCATCTCAGGAGAGAAGGAATGGGTGACGTTTCGGGTCGAGACCCTTCTCCAGACCTCCAGTATACCTCATTTGGGACTTTTGAACTAACTTTAATCAGACTCAATCGGTGTGCAATACTGTATCTTTGCATTAAATGTTGCACCCTTTATCTGCATCTAAATAGTACTAAAATAGTGTATGTAGAAGTTGAAGAGGATCTCTGGTTATATTGTGTAGGGGAAAAAACTGCAGATGCTGGTTTAAATCAAAGGTAGACACAAACTGCTGGAGTAACTCAGCGGGACAGGCAGCATCTCTGGAGAGAAGGAATGGGTGACGTTTCGGGTCGAGACCCTTCTGCAGACTGAGGTCAGGGGAGTGGGCGGGACAGAGATAGAATTCTCCACTTATATTGGTGCCTTCAGGACGAGAAAGAGGTTAACTCACAATCTGGAAAGGCAGTCGGAAGAAGGGTCTCGACCTGAAACATCACCCATTCCTTCTCTCCCGAGCGAGATGCTGCCTGACCCGCTGAGTTACTCCAGCACTCTGTGTCTATCTTCGGTGTAAACCAGCATCTGCAGTTCACTTCTTACACAAGGCATGTTTAAGTTTTGAAGTCAATAGACAATAGACAATAGACAATAGGTGCAGGAGTAGGCCATTCAGCCCTTCGAGCCAGCACCGCCATACAATGCGATCATGGCTGATCACTATCAATCAGTACCCCGTTCCTGCCTTCTCCCCATACCCCCTCACTCCGCTATCCTTAAGAGCTCTATCCAGCTCTCTCTTGAAAGCATCCAACGAACTGGCCTCCACTGCCTTCTGAGGCAGAGAATTCCACACCTTCACCACCCTCTGACTGAAAAAGTTCTTCCTCATCTCCATTCTAAATGGCCTACCCCTTATTCTCAAACTGTGGCCCCTTGTTCTGGACTCCCCCAACATTGGGAACATGTTATCTGCCTCTAATGTGTCCAATCCTGCTGGTAACAGAGAGCAAACAGCAACACACACATATTTTAAATTAGGCTGTGCTTTAGAAACACAATGGGATTGTATACTTTGAAGGTCATCACATTGTGGCAGAGCTCCCACAGTCATTTATTTATTTATTTATTTATTAATAAATCTCTCTCTCTCTCTCTTCCTCTCTCTCTCACTCTCTCACTCTCTCCCTGAGTTGTCTTTGTCTCTCCAGGTGTCCTCTACATCTTGGGGCTTGCCCAAGGCATGTACAACAACGTGCCAAAGCTGCCAAAGCTGAAATTCTCTGCCTCAGAAGGCAGTGGAGGCCAAGTCTCTGAATGCATTCAAGAGAGAGCTAGATAGAGCTCTTAAGGATAGCGGAGTCAGGGGGTATGGGGAGAAGGCAGGAACGGGGTACTGATTGAGAATGATCAGCCATGATCACATTGAATGGCGGTGCTGGCTCGAAGGGTCGAATGGCCTCCTCCTGCACCTATTGTTCTATTGTTCTCTCTCTCTCGTTCTCTCTCGTTCTCTCTCTCGTTCTCTCTCGTTCTCTCTCTCGTTCTCTCTCGTTCTCTCTCTCGTTCTCTCTCGTTCTCTCTCGTTCTCTCTCGTTCTCTCTCTCTCTCTCTCTCTCATTCTCTCTCTCGTTCTCTCTCGTTCTCTCTCTCTCTCTCTCTCGTTCTCTCTCGTTCTCTCTCTCTCTCTCTCTCTCGTTCTCTCTCGTTCTCTCTCTCTCTCTCTCTCTCGTTCTCTCTCGTTCTCTCTCTCTCTCTCTCGTTCTCTCTCTCTCTCTCTCTCTCTCTCTCTCTCTCTCTCTCTCTCTCCTCTCTCTCTCTCTCTCTCTCTCTCTCTCTCTCTCTCTCTCTCTCTCTCTCCCCCTCTCTCTCTCTCTCTCTCTCACTGAGTTGTCTTTGTCTCTCCAGGTGTCCTCTACATCGCGGGACTTGCCCAGGGCATGTACAACAACCTGCCAAAGCTGGTCGCCTCCAGGGATGGCTTTCAGGGCTGCCTGGCATCCGTGGACCTGAACGGGAAGCTGCCGGACCTGATCCAAGACGCCCTGCACCGCAGCGGTCAAATCAAGCGCGGATGTGAAGGTAACTCTAGTTCGGCCTACCGCATCAGCACGAACAGTAGCTCGAACCCACACCTACACATCCTCCCGTCGGGCAAAAGCCCTCTGTGGTTCACTGTTGTCACCCTGTCCTCCATTGTGATCATTTGCTCACCACCGACCTGTCGTTTAAGTTAGTTTGACCACCGATACCGACCTGTGAGTCGACTTTGGATTATTATTATTTTTCTTTTGTGTATGTATTGGACACGTTTTTTCAGGGCGCGTTTTCATCTTGAAGACGAACCATGTACCTTGCAAATGAGTAAATATATTATTTGTCAGAAACGCAAGCCTGGCCTTTTTGGTTTTATTTCTTCGAGAAGCATTTTTGTTTTACGCCCCGCCGTGCGTGCGTGCGTGCGTGCGTGCGTGCGTGTGGTCTGTTTGTGAGTTGAACTGGATGCCCTCAGCAGTCACTGAGACACCTGGACAGCCAGGATCTCAGATTCCCACTCGGGTCGGGAAAACTGGGAAACATTGAAACAGAGAAAATAGGTGCGGGAATAGGCCATTCGGCCCTTTGAGCCAGCACCACCACTCAATATGATCATGGGCAGATAGACAATAGACAATAACAATAGGTGCAGGAGGAGGCCATTCGCCCCTTTGAGGCAGCACCACCCTTCGATATGATCATGGCTGATCATCCAAAATCAGTACCCTGTTCCTGCTTTCTCCCGTATCCCTTGATTCCCTTAGCCCCAAGAGCTATATCCAACTCTCCCTTGAATTGGCCTCCACTGCCTTCTGTGGCAGAGAATTCCACAGATTCACAAACTCTCTGGTGAAAAGGTTTTTTCTCATCTCAGTCCTAAATGGCCTACCCCTTATTCTTAAACTGTGACCCCAGGTTCTGGACTCCCCCAACACAGGGAACATTTTTCCTGCCTCTAGCTTGTCCAATCCCTGAAGAATTTTATATGTTTCTAAAAGATCCCTCTCATCCTTCTAAATCCCAGCCGACCCACTCTTTCATCATACGTCAGTCCCGCCATCCCAGGGATTAAGGGGTGGGCTAATTTTACGAGAATGATCCCATGGATGATTGGGTTAACATGTGATGAGCGTTGGTCGGCATTGGGCCTGTACTCGCTGAAGTTTAGAAGGATGGGAGGGGTAGACCTCGTTGACACTTACCAACTAGCGAAAGGCCTGGATAGAGTGGGCCTGGAGAGGATGTTTCCACTAGTAGGAGAGTCTAGGACCAGAGGCCATGCCAGAGGCCATGGCTTCAGAATAAAAGGATGTATCTCTACAAAGGAGATGAGGAGGAATTTATTTAGACAAAGGGTGGTGAATCTGTGGAATTCATTGTGGAGGCCAAGTCAATGGATGTTTTTTAAGGTAGAGATTGGTAGATTCTTGATTAGTTCGAGCGTCAGGGGCTATGGGGAGAAGGCAGGAGAATGGATTTATTCACAAAATGCTGGAGTAACTCAGCAGGTCAGGCAGCATCTCGGGAGAGAAGGGAATGGGTGACGTTTCGGGTCGAGACCCTTCTTCAGACTGATGTCAGGGGGGGCGGGACAAAGGAAGGATATAGGTGGAGACAGGAAGATAGAGGGAGATCTGGGAAGGGGGAGGGGAAGGGAGGGACAGAGGAACTATCTAAAGTTGGAGAAGTCGATGTTCATACCACTGGGCTGCAAACTGCCCAGGCGAAATATGAGGTGCTGTTCCTCCAATTTGCGGTGGGCCTCACAATGGCACTGGAGGAGGCCCATGACAGAAAGGTCAGACTGGGAATGGGAAGGGGAGTTGAAGTGCTCGGCCACCGGGAGATCAGTCTGGTAAGATCAGGCAGGAGAATGGAGTTGAGTGGGAGATAGATCAGCCATGACTGAATGGCGGAGTCGACCCGATGGGCCGAATGGCCTCATTCTCCTTCTACAACTCGTGAACGTGTGAATTTGGTAGCTACTCCAAAGAACCGCTGGAGTCACGATGGAGCAAACAGCTCCCTTCTGATCTATACCGTTTTCTGATTTGTAAACTACAACTGATGATAAACTACAACTTTGATCCCCAGTGAATTAGCTTTGCCAGTTGGGATGTTTACTACAGAGTTCGGGGGGGGGGGAAAGAAGGGCCAGAGATAGCACATGGCCATTTGGAACCTTGTACCTTTGATTTCCACCCAACGATTCCTTCTTGGGATGTTTGGATGTGTAAACTCAATGGGGGAAGACCAACAGGACCTGGCATCAAACAGCCCCTTGACACCGATTAAGAGAAAAGATGTGTATTTAGTTTACTAAAGATAGACACAAAATGCTGGAGTAACTCAGCAGGTCGGGGTTGGGAGGGAGAGATAGATCAGCCATGATTGAATGGCGGAGTAGACTTGATGGGCAGAATGGCCTTATTCTGCTCCTATCACTTATAACTTACTTAGAAACATACAAAACAGGTGCAGGAGGAGGCCATTCGGCCCTTCGAGCCAACACCGCCATTCATTGTGATCGTGGCTGATCATCCACAATCAGTAACCCGTGCCTGCCTTCTCCCCATATCCCTTGATTCCACTCGCCCCTAGAGCTCTATTTGACAATGATCTAACAATGATCCATTCTACATTTTCCTTGAACTTTATCCCCTCTGATCCCTCGTTTTTACACCTCACCCTTCCTGTGTCTCCCTCTCCTCTGACTCTCAGCCTGAAGAAGGGTCTCGACCCGAAACGTCACCCATTCCT